>NC_087177.1:11936808-11944308 GCF_035594125.1 Scylla paramamosain
CTGTCGCCGCCCACAACACTGCCTTTATCTTGCCGTCCCCCCGCCCCCACGCCTCCCCGAGGCTGCCACACGGGGGGAATGTGACGACTCACATATTCACCTCGATGAAGCCACCACGGGGATAGGAAAGGTAGGAGGGCTGACCAGAAAATAAACAATATGATATCGTGAAAGCGAAACCTTGCAACCTCCCGGCATTCATGATCCTCGACACTCACCCCTCTGGCCGGTGAGTCGCCCGGGTAAGGGAGAGAGAGAGAGAGAGAGAGAGAGAGAGAGAGAGAGAGAGAGAGAGAGAGAGAGAGAGAGAGAGAGAGAGAGAGAGAGAGAGAGAGAGAGAGAGAGAGAGAGAGAGAGAGAGAGAGAGAGAGAGAGAGAGAGAGAGAGAGAGAGAGAGAGAGAGAGAGAGAGAGAGAGAGAGAGAGAGAGAGAGAGAGAGAGAGAGAGAGAGAGAGAGAGAGAGAGAGAGAGACAGACAGACAGACAAACAGAGAGAGAGAGAGAGAGAGAGAGAGAGAGAGAGAGAGAGAGAGAGAGAGAGAGAGAGAGAGAGAGAGAGAGAGAGAGAGAGAGAGAGAGAGAGAGAGAGAGAGAGAGAGAGACTGACTGACTTTTACTGAGGCACTCACTGGGGTAACGTGTAGTAACCTCCCCGCTTCCCCTATGACCCTATGAAGCGAGGAAATCCCAGGGAAGGCAGGACTGAAATGCGTTCCAGAGACAGCTGAAAAAAAAAAGAATGGCATGCACTCCACCTGCGCCGCGCACTCGTCCGAACGTTGGCACGGATCTCGGTTATGCACGCACGGCACCCTATGACGCACCTCGGGCCACGCACCAACCAGCCAGCACGTCACGGAAAACCCATGTCACCTGCATCACGCCGGTCGCCTCCCATCGCGGCAAGCACTCCCCGGGGCTGCCGTGCTGAAGTGCTGACGTGCTACGAGGAATGGAGAAAAGTGATCGGCAAATTAGCTCCCCGTGGCGACCTATTTCTCGAGCTCACCCGGACGCTGGATATCGATTCCCGTAGAGGCACCTGCCGCCACCGCGTGCTCCGAACCGCACCCTCCTTCTCCTCTTCCTCCTTCTCCTCCTCCTCCTTCTCCTCCTCCTCCTCCTCTTCCAGGCGAGACCCAGGTGACAGGGAAATGTACGCAAAAACGTCTCCCCAGTTCACCTTGTTATGTAATTCGCGTCCTCAGAGACTCGTGAATGCCGAGGGCGCCGCAGCGTGTGTCGGGAGAATGAGGAACGATAGATAAGCTTGTGCATTTCAAAGTTTTTACATGGTTGCTTATCAAAAGTATGATAATGTGGGATGAGTGTGGAGAGAGAGAGAGAGAGAGAGAGAGAGAGAGAGAGAGAGAGAGAGAGAGAGAGAGAGAGAGAGAGAGAGAGAGAGAATCACTCTGTCATTTTTTAGTAAACTTTACATAGCTTTCCTTTTCTTTTTACTTATTCCAGAACTCAAATCAACTTTTCTTCACACTCTCTCACCCTTTTTCTAATTTCTATTATTCCCTACAGAGCCAAGATTACGCTTCCACTTTTTTGTGCATCTCTGTAACTTCTCTATCTTGAATACAGTAAATTAATCATAAAAAAAAACGTAACAATAACAGTAGCAACAATATCTTTTTTTCAGGTTTTCAAATAGTTTCGTGCCACATACTTAGAATATCTTTGTCCCTTCCACTCCTCCTCCTCCACATTCCCTCCTGTCGTCCTGTTACCACCACCACCTCATGCACCGTCACGCCTCCTGTCATGCCCCATCTCCTCACTACCTTCTCTTCCACGCTAGCTTTTCTTTAACCTCACACCTCATAACTGTGTGTGTGTGTGTGTGTGTGTGTGTATGTGTGTGTGATCAACAGTGTTATATTGTTGTTAGTCTTTTTTTTGCTGTTGTTGAAAAGGCAAACAGTTTTTCATCAGATTTACAGAGTTGTTGTTCATTTACCATTCTTTTCTTTTTCAATTTTTCAATGAGTGCCTTGATAGGTCAGAATCATGACTCACCCAGAGCAGAGTCAGCTTCCTTTCGCTGGTGAGTCATGTTTCGCCTTAGTGTGTGAGTTGGACAGCGGAATGTTTGCCTCGTTTTTTTTTTTCTCTCTCTCTCTCTCTCTTTCTCTTCTCCTTTTCGTGTATCACATTTTATCCGGACAGTTTTGCGTGTCTTTGTAAGTCTCTCTCTCTCTCTCTCTCTCTCTCTCTCTCTCTCTCTCTCTCTCTCTCTCTCTCTCTCTCTCTGAAATCTAGTTTTTGTTACCTTTTTCTATTAACAAACTCATGATAAAGTTTCGTGTTTAATTGAGTGTCCCATTCAAGAAAATCAATGAAGCCCCATAATTCTTTGCCTTATCTCATTTTTTTCTGTATCATTTCATCCACTTCCCATATCTATTCTTATTTTATCGTGCTTTCTCTAACGCTTTGGTGAGTTTTTCTTTTAATTTTCTGAAGAGATTTCCAATTATTCTTTTGTACTGCACTTTTTGGTTTCCGTGTATTTTTTTTTTTACTTCTTATAGGTCTTTCTATGATACTTCCCTGTTTTTTTAATTTATTTTCTTGAACCTCTTTTAATATTAATTTTTACCTTGATATGCTTAGTATAACATTTCCAAACATTTTTCTTTCCTTTCCTGAATCTAATCCCATATTTATTTTCCATTTTACTGTGCGTTTTGGATTTTTAACGTTTTCTTTTATTTTATTTTGCCTTGTATGTATTTTTTAAGTGTTTATTTATTTTTTTTTTATCTTTCTTGAACCAATTCCTTCTTTAATCTATACTTTACTATCAATTTTGTGTATTTCTTTGTATGATTTTACTTTCTGAACCCCAAAATTCCACCGCAATAAGGAAACCAACAAGACAGGAAGGTTCCAATACGTTCATTGATCTCGTGAGTTCATTGTACCTGTGAGAACTGTGGATTTCAACACGTGATTATTGAAGGAATGGATTACTGCTTTCTCTCTCTCTCTCTCTCTCTCTCTCTCTCTCTCTCTCTCTCTCTCTCTCTCTCTCTCTCTCTCTCTCTCTCTCTCTTGGGGTTAGACAGAAGGAAGAGCGATAAAGAGGAGAATGAGGAGATCAGAGAGAGAGAGAGAGAGAGAGAGAGAGAGAGAGAGAGAGAGAGAGAGAGAGAGAGAGAGAGAGAGAGAGAGAGAGAGAGTCGTCTTAGAGATAAGATATAAGCAATGCAAAGGAAATAATAGTGATGTAGATTGTAGTAATAGTGGTGGAGGTAGAAGTAGTAGTAGTAGTAATAGTAGTAGTAGTAGTAGTAGTAGTAGTAGTTGTATAAATAATAGTAGTAATAATAATAATAATAATAATAATAATATTAATAATAATAATAATAATAATAATAATAATAGAGATAAGATATAAGCAATACAAACGAAATAATAGTGATGTAGATTATAGTAATAGTGGTGGTGGTAGAAAAGTAGTAGTAGTAGTAGTAGTAGTAGTAGTAATAGTCGAAATAATAATAATAATAATAATAATAATAATAATAATAATAATAATAATAATAATAATAATAATAATTAACGAGGATGACAACAACAACAACAACAACAACAACAACAACAACAACAACAGCAACAGCAACAGCAACAGCAACAACAACAACAACAACAACAACAACAACAACAACAACAACAACAACAACAGCAACAGCAACAGCAACAACAACAACAACGTAAATTAACCGTAGCAAGATCACACACACACACACACACACACACACACACACACACACACACACACACACACACAGTCAGCAGACCCTGGCCTTTATCTGGTGCCGGGTTGCAGAGTCACACTTCGTCGGCTCACCTCCTGTGTTAGACATAGCGGCCCCGTGGCGCAATGGTAGCGCGTCTGACTCCAGATCAGAAGGCTGGGTGTTCGAGTCACTCCGGGGTCATAAGCTTTTTAGTTAAATAGACTAATGCTTTTATTGTTGCGGTCGTCCCTTGAGATTCACAGCATTGTAAAAAGTTTGCATGGACAAAGAGAAAGAAAGAAGACAATATTAATTTTGTCTTTTCTTCGCTATGGAACTGTTTAAGGGTTTAGTACAAAAAAGGGATCTGCCCGGCATGAGAAAGACAAGAGGACGTAAGAGAAGGTTTACAGATGGAAGAAAAGAAGATTTGGTTGTAAATGTACACAGGGTAAAGACAGAAGACGATGTTATTCTTGTCTCGTCTTCGCTGTGGAACTGTTTAAGAGGCTGTAGTACAAAAAAGTTATCTACCCACCAGAAGAAAGAGAGGAAGACCTGAGAGGTTTATGGATGCGATGGAAGAAGACATGCCTGTAATGGGTGTGACTCAGGAAGGCGCACAAAACTGTGTTGGGGGTTGACTTGCTGTGGCGATCCCAAACGGTAACAACCGAAAGAAGAGGAAGGAAAATAAAAAAGCACAAAAATGTCTTAAAGTTGCATAAGTGATTATGGAGTAAATATCCAACTGTGTAAAAAATTCATAAAGACTTTAATTATTCAAAAGTTATCTTGGTATCTGTTCTCCTAATGTATATTCTCTGCCAAATCAACGAAGGAGGAGCAGTCAACCCTATCACTGTAAGATAATTTATCATGACCTACAACTTTATAAACATTTATTTTCGTTCGACAGTCTCTAAAATAATTATCTTCACTAAAGCAGACAAGGTTTACTCCCATGCTTTTCTTTGTATTTTACCAATAATCGTTTTAACACTTTTCGTTCAACAGTCTTTTAATTATGTAACTTACAGAAGACAGCATTTATTTCATCTTTATTCTCCTGTGTTAACAATTTTTGTAATGGAATTAATTTTCATAAAGAACAGCCAAAGCAGGAATTTTTTTTTTAAGGAGATAAGACCAAATCCTCTCCAAACAAGACAGGGATTCGAACTCAGCGTATACGAGTATACGAGTAGTGTGAGGCAAGAACGGGAACCAGTACACCAGGTCCTGTATTTACACTACCGGGCACAACAACAACAACAACAACAACAACAACAACAACAACAACAACAACAACAACAACAACAACAACAACAACAACAACAACAACAACAACAACAACAACAACAACAACAACAACAACAACAACAACAACAACAACAACAACAACAACAACAACAACAACAACAACAACAACAACAACAACAACAACAACAACAACAACAACAACAACAACAACAACAACAACAACAACAACAACAACAACAACAACAACAACAACAACAACAACAACAACAACAACAACAACAACAACAACAACAACAACAACAACAACAACAACAACAACAACAACAACAACAACAACAACAACAACAACAACAACAACAACAACAACAACAACAACAACAACAACAACAACAACAACAACAACAACAACAACAACAACAACAACAACAACAACAACAACAACAACAACAACAACAACAACAACAACAACAACAACAACAACAACAACAACAACAACAACAACAACAACAACAACAACAACAACAACAACAACAACAACAACAACAACAACAACAACAACAACAACAACAACAACAACAACAACAACAACAACAACAACAACAACAACAACAACAACAACAACAACAACAACAACAACAACAACAACAACAACAACAACAACAACAACAACAACAACAACAACAACAACAACAACAACAACAACAACAACAACAACAACAACAACAACAACAACAACAACAACAACAACAACAACAACAACAACAACAACAACAACAACAACAACAACAACAACAACAACAACAACAACAACAACAACAACAACAACAACAACAACAACAACAACAACAACAGTATTTCTATTTCTATACCAAGACATACGATAACAGAGGGAAGCAATACGGTACACCAAGTCATGCAGAGAAGGAGAAGGAGGAGATTGTCGTGGTGATAAATTAATAATAGTGGTGGGATTGATGTTGACTGCAGCTGTAAATGGATTGCAATATGTCGCGTTGGTGGTGGTAATGGTGGTGGTGGTGGTGATGATGGTGATGATAACAGTTATCAATAATATCGACAAATGACTCATCACGTCTTACTTAGTCGATAATATGGACTGTAGTAGATACCTCATATTCTCTCTCTCTCTCTCTCTCTCTCTCTCTCTCTCTCTCTCTCTCTCTCTCTCTCTCTCTCTCTCTCTCTCTCTCTCTCTCTCTCTCTCTCATCGTTTTTATCAATTTCCTTCTTGCATTCGTCCAAAAATAAGTAAAAATAAAAATAAAGAAAAGATATAATAAGAGAGAGAGAGAGAGAGAGAGAGAGAGAGAGAGAGAGAGAGAGAGAGAGAGAGAGAGAGAGAGAGAGAGAGAGAGAGAGAGAAAACACTACCCGCTTCTCATGCTCCCTACACATCATTTCTTTCCTTTTCTCTTATCACTAGTATCTCTCTCTCTCTCTCTCTCTCTCTCTCTCTCTCTCTCTCTCTCTCTCTCTCTCTCTCTCTCTCTCTCAGACGCACAAAAAACGCACATTTCTCGCTGTCTCAACTCTCATTCCTTCCTTTACGCATTCAATCGGATTTTATTTATTTATGAATGTACCCAGTGCAATACAATGTACCGTACAGTGCAATGCCTTATTCATTCCGCTCTGAGCATTTTATTGGTTAACATTGTCATAGTTTTCTGGCTGCCTTGTTTTGTCTTCATGGGTGTTGTCTTTCTTTTCTTCTCTAGTTTGGTGTGTTTTTTTTATTTTATTCATGGGGTTTATGGACGAATTTTCTTTTGTGTGTGGTTTTGTTTTCTTTCTTCTTTGTTCTTTAATGTGTGAAGAAAACTGGCTCGATGGGACAAGAAAGGAGATTAAAAAGGAAAAGGAAAATAAAAGTCCGTTTACTTACCATTTCCTTAAAAAAATAAAAAAACGAAAAGGAAGTTGTCTGGAAAAAAAAATACATTCGTTAATTTAGTTAAGTGTATTAATATGTTTCTTTCTTTTCACATACTTTTTTTCTCTTTCGTCTTCTTACTATGTCCATTTTCATTGCCCTTTTTTTTTTTACATGTTTAATTATTATTTGCTTACCTGTTTTCTTTTTTTTTTTTTCTGTCTGTTCTTTCTTACGTATAATTTTCTTTCTTCTTTTCGATCCTTTTCACTTTGCATTACTCACATCATGCACTTTTTTCTTTTGACACTCTTTATTTCGTTTTGTATGAGATAGATACGTGATAGAGATAGACGAGTAGCAAGTAGACAGATGGATTGAGAGAGAGAGAGAGAGAGAGAGAGAGAGAGAGAGAGAGAGAGAGAGAGAGAGAGAGAGAGAGAGAGAGAGAGAGAGAGAGAGAGAGAGAGAGAGAGAGAGAGAGAGAGAGAGAGAGAGAGAGAGAGAGAGAGAGAGAGAGAGAGAGAGAGAGAGTTACAATTTTGCCAGTACCATTTCGTGTTATTTGTCTTTCTCGGATCTCCCTCT
>NC_087177.1:11949308-11951808 GCF_035594125.1 Scylla paramamosain
CTATAGATAAGGGAAGGAGGAGGGAAGACAGGTTAGATTTAAAGGTAGATTTAAAGATATTTCAAACAACGCAAGATCGTATTTGGTAGTTACAAAAAGCCAAATAGGCCTACACATGGCAGTCTCTGTGAAAAACATACTTACTTGTGGATAAGGAAGGAGGGGAGGCAGGTTAGAGTATGACATTAAATGAGTAGGATTACAAAAGATTTCAAACAACACAGGAAGAACAGGAAAACATTTATGGGAAGTTACAAGAAGCCAATGCGGTTACACTTAGTAAAATATACCTAACTTTAGAAATGGGGGGAGGGGGGAGGGCAGATTAGAATAGGAGTTTTAAGGAGAGGAATAAGGAGACTTCAAACAACATAACAAGAACAGGAGAACATGTACGAGGTTACAAGAAGCCAATATGCCTACACATGGCAGTTCCTGTGTGAAATATACATACCTATACCATTTATCGTGTCTGTCCAGAAATCCACCTGTTTTTTTAAAGCTCACTGCTGGCTCGGCACTAGCACCGTGATTACTTAGTGTATTTCAGTCACCTGCCACGCTATTTGTGAACTAGTTACTCTCTTTTTTTTATATTGAACTTTGTGAACAGTGTGTGTGTGTGTGTGTGTTTGTATGTATGTGCACACGCGCTAACATTAATCTTCACACAGCATCATTCATCCATTTATTTTATCAACGTGACATCAGTTTTCCATCACGAACTTCACCACAACTCTGAAAAATGGAACCAGCACAACTTGGCAAGCAGGGCAGGGCAGGGCAGGGCAGGGCAGGGGGCAGGCAGGATGGAGAGGGACAGGGGGGAAGGATGGGACAGGGAGGGAGACGAGATGGGGAGGGACAGCAGGCAGGCAAGGAGGAGGAGGAGGCAAGGTAGGGCAAGCACGAGGGAGGGAGACGAGGCGAGAAGGGGCAGCATGTCAGGTACGAGGGAGGGAGGGATGGAAGCTAGGTGAGGAGGGGCGCTTCTAATTGTGTTTGGATGCCGTGTTGATCTATCTTGTGTCGTGATGAAGTTTACGACGACGACCTCTCTCTCTCTCTCTCTCTCTCTCTCTCTCTCTCTCTCTCTCTCTCTCTCTCTCTCTCTCTCTCTCTCTCTCTCTCTCTCTCTCTTAAGCGATTAACTTCGTGACCCCGTAGGTGATTTGGGATTGATAGAAAACGTGCGTGATCTTTGAAAGGGTGACTGTCTTAGGGAGAGCTCATCGAACTATTTCCAAGACTCATCAGTCCAGACCATCTGCAGTCTAATCTCTGCTGTTTTTATAGGCTCTAGTGTAAGTTACTGTGTTTTTTTTTTTCGTGGTTTTACTGACTGGCAACAAGGATTCTGTACTATTTAACGGGAAACTAAGTCATAATAACCTGACTTGTCATCTGTGTGGCCTTTGAAAATAATCCTTATGAGAGAACATGTTTAAGAATACCTGTTTTTGTCGTTCTTGTTGATGCAGAGGAGTTGCCTACTATCTGTTAAGTTTCTTAGTGGACATGACTGGAAAGTAAAGAAATATCTTATTAGTGATTTATGAAAGAGTAATTTATAAGATTATTCATAAAACATGCAAATCAAAACGTTCATATGTGTGTGTGTGTGTGTGTGTGTGTGTTTGTGCTGGACGGGTAGAGAGAGCATCATGCCACTCATCCTGCCATCAAGCGGTGAGCCACAATGGATGGTGCACGTCCCTGATGGCGCCTCGCTCCTGGCACGACGATCTCTTATTGTCCCGGCCTGAATCATCCCCATTGTTGTGGGGTTTCTCGGAAAGACTCGTATTCTCGGAGGCGCGGTGGCCGTGATAAGCATCCTCCCTCCCGTCTATTTAGCGTACACACCAAAGCGCCGCCCCGCGTGCTTACGTAATTACTGCACGTTCTTGCCACTGTTGTCAATCAGTACTGCCTCCGTGAGCAAGGGGTGGGGCGGGACTGAGTCAAACAACAGGTCTTCCTGCTGATGCAGCCATAGTCTGGGATGACTCAGATAGATATGATGTTCGCTTTGTTAACGACCTTTAACAATCAACTTTTATTTAAATGAAAAGAAATTTGTTCGGGAATATTTTTTTTTCGGCTTAAGCAAAATTTCGAATTATATTCAATATTCTGGTAGATTCAAGAAACATGACTGAAGCGAGTGAATTTTTTTCAATTAACTGATAACTTGGGAATATCACGTCACTCATTTCTCACTGCAACGAAAATAAAAGGCTTATATTTCAGCAAAACACACCGGAGTGTGGTGAGAGGACATTTTTCTGCTGCGGGGCCAGTAGGAGGAGCGAGGCCAAAAGATAAGACATGGGATGTTCACCGCACCTCGCCCTCCCTTCGCCAGCTATCGCCGGCCATTCATTCATTCATTCATTCATACATTCATTCCTCGCCTCCCGGAGCGGTCGGTCACTTAGTCACTTCAACGCCTGGAGTGAAACCGAGGACTCGCTACATCATGGAGAGACACAATCCA
>NC_087177.1:11956808-11984308 GCF_035594125.1 Scylla paramamosain
GGTTTGCATAGTTTTTAGTGTTTTTTTTTTTTTTTGTAATTAGAATCCCGCATGCAAGCTTGAGTGAATTAAAGTTAAAAAGAGAAGTAGGAAAACTGGTTCACAAATAGAGTGGTAGGTAAAACAAATAGATATGTATGGTGATATATAACTGAAATGTTTACAAATAGAATAATAGATGTTTGGAGTATATCTGATAAGGAAAACAAAACTGTTCACAAATAGTGATTCATGACAGGAGTAGACATCGTAATTATCATTGTTTTCTGCCGAGTCGGTAGGGAGCGTCAGAAGATCAGATAAATGTACGGATAGGAATGATAAATGGGTACGGTTATGTGTTATACAGGGACTGCCACATGGAGACCTTTTTGGGTTCATGCAACTTGCCATATGTTCTTGTGTTCTGTACGCAACAAACACTCGAAAGAAAACTTGCCAACGCTTGCTGTTGCCTTTTGTAAAACATGTTAATAAAGAAAAAAAAAAAAGAAGAATCACATAAAACTAGTAAAATAATAATAATAATAATAATAATAATAATAATAATAATAATAATAATAATAATAGATAAATAATCGCTATAAATATAATTATGTTTTTCTTCTTCATATTATTATTATTATCGTTATTATTACTATCATTATTATTATTATTGTTAGTAGTAGTAGCAGTAGTAGTAGTAGTAGTAGTAGTAGTAGTAGTAGTAGTAGTAACAGTAGTAGTAGTAGTAGTAGTAGTAGTAAGTAGTAGTAGTAGTAGTAGTAGTAGTAATAGTACTGGTATATTATTATTATTATTATTATCATTATTACTATGAAAAGAAAAAAAGGAAAAGAAGAAAACAATAAAAACGAAAGAAAAAAAGAAAAATACCAAATGAAAAAAAATGAAACAGGAAGAAGAAAACATAATGATAAATAACGTAAAAGAAAGAAGAAAATAAAAATGAAAAGAAGAAAAAAAATCAGGAAGAGGACAAAAGGATGAAAGCACACACGGTTGCAATTATTCTGAGGTGAGCTTCAGGTGAGTTATGTCTGTGCGGAAGTGAACTCTTGAGGTGCTGTAATTGGTGTCCGTTAGTGGCTGATTGTGCCTGCCTCTGCCCCTCCTGCCTCCTCCCCCTGGTGACTGCCTTACTGGTGAATGCTGGTCTTCAATCTTTTGTCAGGTTACTTAATGAATTTTCTTTGGCTTTCGTTTTCTTTTTTTTTATGGTTTTCGTTTTCTTTTGTGTTGGTTACCGTTATTAGTTCTGTCTCGTTTTCTTTTTTCTGTCTTTTTTTTCCGTGCTTTTCTTTTTTTTTATGCTGCTTTTCGTCTTTCCTTCGCTTATATATATTTTTTTTTCGTTCTTTTCCGTTTTTTTTTTTTCCTGTCTGTCTCTGTCTGTGTGAATTTTTACCTGTGTTTTTTGTCATTTTTTTTCGTCTGTTTTTTTCTCTGTATTTTTAGTTTCTTTTTTTTTTGTCGTCTATTTTTTTCTACCTTTTCTTTAATAGTCTGTCGTCAGTATCGCTCTCGACCTTTTCTTACTCCTCCTCCTCTTTGCCCTATAAAGAAAATAGGAAGCACTTTACTTATTGATAAAATGGTCGAAGCAGGTTCCTCTTTATACATTGCAATTATTCTTTTATATTGAGTATTTTTTTTTTCTTTCCCAGTGTGCGATCATTATTTCTTGATAAGCGTAAATTATACATTGATTTATGTTTACTCTCTCTCTCTCTCTCTCTCAGTAGCTACATTGACCGGCCACTGACCTGTAGTTTGCCACCCGTCCACTTCTTCCTCTCTCTCTCTCTCTCCACCTCTCCCTCTCCACCTCTCCCTCCACCTCTCTTACTCTCCCTCTCTCTCTCTGTCCCCTCCACCAATCGAGCTGTTATGTGTTATTATTAGATGACAAGTATGCGGAAGAGTATATTTGTCCCTCCCTTGCACCCTTTTCTCCTTGCCTCGTTCATCATCTTTTTTTTCTTTTCATTCGCTTCCTTTCTTTTCCTCGCTTCTTCCTTTCTCGTCTCTTCACTTTCCTTTTTTTTTGCCCTATTTCCCTTTCGTGTTTCAGCTTCCTACTTTCTTCTCTTTTCTTCTCTTCTCTTTTGTTTTCTTTTCTTCTCTTTTCTTCTCTTCTCCTCCCTTCGTCCTTTCTTCTCCTCCTCTTCGTCTCTTTATTCTCTCCACTCCCTCTCTTCTCTTCTTTCCGTTCGTGTATCATCTCCATTTCCTCTTTCTTTATTTTTTCTCCACTCATCCCTCTCTTTCTATTCCATCTCTCCTTTCATTCCCACTCCTCTATGTTCTCATCCTCCTTCCCTTCCTTTCCTTCCCTCTTTCCTTTATTTATTTTCTGCATTTCCCCTCTATACTCTCAGCTATTTCGTCTTTTCTCTTCACTCCTTTTTTCTCTACTTTCCTTTCCTTCCTTCTCTCCACCTTTACCATCTCCCTCTCGTCTCTTTCTCCTTCCTTCACACCCTTGAATCAATTAATGGCTGTTAGCGAGAGTTTGGACACTTCAGAATATTTTCAGTGTAGTATTTATCTATTAATGTATCAATGTATTCTTCTATTCATGTATTCGATATTTTAATCATGTTCCTAGTTTATTATTGATTTACTTGTTGCGTTTGTGTTATGGTGTATGTAGTTTTTTCATGGCTTTATTCATTCATTCGTTTTGTTTAATGCACTTATTGAGCTTGTTAGGGAGGTACTCATGTATTTAAGTATCTGTTACGTTTTTGTTCATTGTAATTTCTTATTTGTGTTTCTCTCTCTCTCTCTCTCTCTCTCTCTCTCTCTCTCTCTCTCTCTCTCTCTCTCTCTCTCTCTCTCTCTCTCTCTCTCTCTCTCTCTCTCTCTCTCTCTCTCTCTCTCTCTCTCTCTCTCTCTCTCATTTTTTCCTGTTGATTCGCCTTTCGTGTTAGTGGAATAAGTTTTTTTTTCTGTTGTTACCTTTTTTTTTTTTTTAATGCATTAAAGTATACCCAAGTAATCTAAGAATATACATACCGAGGCGCCAAATTAGTTCAGTTGTGGCTGTAATAGTCCTTATGTCTCTGTGGTGTAGAAGAAAACGTAGCATTTCCATGTAATATGGTAGACTCCACCATTTTGCTTACCATTCTGTATCTACGTAACTTACGAGTACATCTATGACTGGAATTTGAAGATACGAAGACTACGGGATGAAGCAGAAGCACGTAACCTCTCAGTACATGTAGACAGAGTTCTCTCATTGTATGTAGACAGAGAAATTAGTATGGAAAAATACAAATCAAACTTTGCTTAATCTTTATTATTATACTTAGAAGCACCATCCAGAACAAACCTTATGATACGAGGCCTGAGAAACTATCCATCAACAGAACTCAAGACTCCTCGCGTACTAATCGGCATCGTAAAGGCAAATGAGCTCTTCCTTAAGTAATAACTCTCTGGGGAGCTGGAGGAGAGCACTTGTCACCCACTCACGTCCATGGCCCGTATTCTGAAACGCTTTGCTCTCTCACCACGTCTATTGTCAAAGGCCACAGAGGTAATCAGTCGGGTTCTCAAGAGAGTTTCTCCTGTTAGTAATGTAGAAATGTTGTTCATCTCTCACTAGAACCATAAAAAAACACCCTTAAAAACCCGTGTCACTTCACCTATAGCCTTTTGAATGTAGTGGTGTGGTGCGAAAGTTTCAGAATCCAGAACTATGATACATACCACTCCACGCACTGCACGCTGAGTCGATCATCCTGCTGGAGTGCTGAAGGGTGAAGAGAGGTGTCGCTGTGTATTCGGTAGCTCGTTCGTCAAGGAATGGGACAATAGACATAAAGAGACTTGGTCGTCGACAGATTCTAGTCTCAGGGATGTTCCGCTCGGCAACTTTGTGTGAAAATGTGACAAAACCTTTCTGGGGATTCCTTGCCACTCTGTCTCTTGTTTAGGGAAGCGAGGCCGTAAGATTCTTGTTTTTATTCTGTAGTATAGTCATTTTTTTTTTATTGTGTTTGGCTTCTGCGGAAAAAAAAATATATATCCACCGACAAAACTTTCCTGAAGATTCCTTGCCTGTCTGCTTTTTGTTTAGGGGAAGAAAAGCCGTAAGGTTCTTGTTTTCTTCTATAGTGTAAAGGTCTTTTTTTTTTTTTTGTAGTTCTGTTTAGTTTCTCTGCGGAAAATGTTACCCAAGATGAAGCCTTTCTAGGGATTCCTTACACATCTACCTTTTGTTTAGGGAAAGTGAAGCCGTAAGATTTATGTTACTTCTGTACTGTAAGGTATGTTTTTTGTGATTCTGTTTAGCTTCTCCGTGGAAAATATTGCTCACCGCATCAACTTTTGCGTTTCTGATTTGAAAGGTTGAGTTTTTTTGTTTATGATTCTTCAGTGTTTCTTTGGCACATGAGAGAACGCCACCAGCAGACCACCACACCGGCACTCTTGTTTTGCATCGCCTTTTTATCGAGTGAAAGTTGAGTAAACCGACGAGTTGAAAGCGCCTTATTTTTTGCTGCGGACGTTGGCCAGGCGTGCTTGACTGGGGAGTACCGCGTCGTGGCATTACATACGTGAACTGTTAGGGTTTGCAATCCTCGCGTGGTCCTGCGCGGGGAGTCGTCCAGATCTATGGTACTGCCTCCGTGACCCAGAAACGAAAATCCAGCAATCTTCTGTTGAAACACACTTGGCAAAGCACCTTTTAGAACCTCCTGAAAGTCTTCCGTCTTCTGTACCTGGGAACGTACACGTCGTACTTGGTCTCGTAGCGGGAGTAGTCCGGGGAGGGCAGGTCGTTGTGGTAGGGCAGGCCAGGCACGCGTACAGGCAGGAAACCCAGGAAGTTAAACACGCTGAGAGGCACCGCGATGGACCTGATCTTGTATTTAAGAGTGTATCGTTTCTGCCGCTTGTGTGCCTGCGTGGAGTCCGAGTGGCGGGGCGTGGCGGCGGGATGCAGCTTCCTCTGTTGTGACGGACTCCACAGCATAGGATTCATTGCTCCTTCTTCCTCTGTGAGACCAGAAGACATGAGGTGCGGTAGGGTCGCTTCACTGGGAGCATGAGGAACGCTTGGGCTAACCGGCACAGGAACATCCCCTTCAGCGCCTCCTTCACTAATCTCCTCAGAAACACCAAGATCCTTCACGCTGTTCCCGAGAAGCTCCGGGTTGAGTGTCTCTGCCAGGATGTAGTGAGGCTCGCCGCGCCCTTGAGCCAGGAGCAGCGGTAGTGGCGTTGGCTGTGGGTGAAGTGTGTCCTCTGCCGTGGCCGCGATCACTGCCAGACACGCCCACGCCGCCACCAGCAGTATGGACATCTCGCCTGCAGGAAAGAGAAAGAGAGAGTGTGAGGGGAGTTAGCGTCAAAGTAGAATGCTTTATTACAGTCTTCCTAGTGAGATATTTGCCAGACCACCTCACAGAAAAAAGCATTACCACGGGAGAAAGGCGTCACGGGAACTTACACACGAGGGAAAGAAAAAAATTGTATTGTGAGTGGCAGGAAAATAGCGCACATCTAGTATTACTCAACGGGAATGCTGATCCACTCACGACCCGCCGGTGCAGGAAATGTCTGGGGGAATGTAGACCTATTATGTGGCGGAGACGAGGCGAGGGAGGTGGAACAGAAAGTCGCCTCAGGTTGTATGTATGTAAACAAATGTGTTGGTTCCGGGACAAGCCAGCTTCTTAGAAAGTGTGTGTGTGTGTGTGTGCGTATCTGTCTGTGTGTGTGTGTGTGTGTGTGTGTGTGTGTGTGTGTGAACGATCGTGTATGTTTTAGCGTTCTGCTGACTGAATTGGGAGAAAGAGGGTGCAAGAATTCCGGAAATCACACAGACAAGATAAAAAAAATTTTCCCTCAAGTGCCTCAGATCAAATTTAAGCAGTAAACGCCAATATTACATTCGCTTAGGAGAGAGAGAGAGAGAGAGAGAGAGAGAGAGAGAGAGAGAGAGAGAGAGAGAGAGAGAGAGAGAGAGAGAGAGAGAGAGAAAGGAAAAGTGAGACGTTTATCTTCGCATTAAGTTATTTTTACATCACACACTCCACACTAAGCCACAATAAACCACACCAGACCACCTCCAATCAAATCTCAAGCCACTCACTACACCACAAGTACGCCTACACACCACCACATCACATTTCATCGCAGCTTCTCTCACACACCTGTGCTCGCCCAC
The DNA here is from genome assembly GCF_035594125.1 of Scylla paramamosain. Lineage (NCBI taxonomy): Eukaryota > Metazoa > Arthropoda > Malacostraca > Decapoda > Portunidae > Scylla > Scylla paramamosain. The sequence goes on from NC_087177.1 coordinate 11,962,996, forward strand.
CGCCAGGCCACGCCTAGCCGAACCAGACGAAAAATCCAGTCTTACCAGTAATTAAAAGAGGGTAGGCTGAGGATTGGAGGAGGATGAGGAAGAGGAGGAGGGGGTAGGGTAGAGAGGGTCAATGACTGAATGAGAAGAGGCCTCCTCCTTCCATTACGTAAAATACAAGTCGGATCTGTTGGTATCTAATGGTCCATCTTTATTGGCTGCTGTTTTTGGGTGCTGCCTATACTGCTGCCGTTAAATTTACTATGACTAGTACTACTACTACTACTGCTGCTTTACTACTTCTACTACTACTGCTCCTATTACTACTACTACTACTGCTGTTGCTACTGCTACGATTACCATTACTACTACTAAAGAAGAAGAAAAGAACAATTTAATATCTCTGCTAATGTTACTTTAATAGCACCAATTAACTACTGACGAGAATTCAACACCATTGTCCGTTTGCTAAGTGCTTAATAGTTAGCACCGAGGCAAATAGAGCAGGGCAGAGCAGGATAGGCAAGGCAGTAAGTGATCTTGGTAGTTCCTGGAGTGAGACGACCACTACTCAAGCCGTGAATTGTGAATTCAAATAAGTTTTTCTTTAATTGTTATATAGCAATGAAGTGTTTAGTTTAGTTTAGTTTAATAGTTTTCTTTTTTGTGTGTGTAACAATGAAATGTTAGTCAACAAAGCATTTTTTTTCATCATGTGATGCGTTGGTGTTCCCTATAAGGAAGGTGTGGCGCTGGAGATGACTGAGCTGTACTGGAGACCGGCTCCCTCCTCCTCCTCCTCCTCGTCTTTCTCCACGCATGGTCACGTAAGAGGCGAGGGCCGCGGGCTGTTGTGGTCTGCTTCGCTTCCTGCAGATATTTTCGCGTCCACCTCCTTTCCCCGCACTCCGCCGAGCATATGATCACGAGCAGCGCCTTCGTCACTGTCAAATCTTGCATCTTCTCTCGCTTTTCCCACTGAGCATACAATTTACTTTCTGCTCCAGCTGCTGCGTGATGAATGGTTTCTTGGTGTACTTTTGCTTTACCTTCTGTCATTCTTCCGCCGTGATTGTGTAAGAAGTTAAAAAAAGAAAGAAAATTAAAACTTTCCTTTGTGGTGATGGTCTTGTTTACGTTTGAAAAGTATAACCTGAGTATTTTCCGTGAAATGACCGTTCTCTTTTATTTTCGTCTACAGTGACGGTCCTCTTGTGTATCTTCAAAGAGTAAAAGTTCATTCTTTCGTCATTAGTGATAGTTTTCTCCTGTGTGTGTTTGAAAAGTAAATACCGAATATTTTCTGAATAGTGACGGTCATCTCATGTTTCTCGTGTTTCAAAAGTAAATACCGAATCTTTCCTCAATATTGACAGTCTTCTTTTGTGTATAACATATTTGAAGAGTAATATATTGGTCGTTTGGAAAAGTAAAAAACAAAACTCCCCAATTCTGTAACCGTTCCTCTTGTAGTATATATATATATATATATATATATATATATATATATATATATATATATATATATATATATATATATATATATATATATATAAAAGGCTAAAAAAACGTATCTTTATCGCTATGTTATGTGCAATGATTGTTCTCTTGTGAATACTTAAAGAATAAAAACTTAATATCCCCAGCACAGTGACCGCCCTTTTGCATTTCTTTGACTGAATCTCTCCAGCGCAGTGACCGTCATTCTATACATTAATAATCCTGGTCTCCTTCACCGTAACTTGTGTTGTGTTGCTTCGCCAGCTCAGGAAGCCTCGTGGTGGCAGAGGGCGGGGCAGGTTTGGGCGGGGATTAGCAAGGGCCAGCAGGTCATTGCCTCTTGGAACTCCAGCCATACAACGGGAAAGCCCAACCAACCCTCTCCTACCCTACCTCTCCCTCCCTCACCCCCCCACACTCTAGCGCCATCTCTCCATTCTTCCCTTCCCGCAGTCTAGTCCCACCGCCTCATTCCTCCCCCCTCCACACTCTAGTCCTACTCTCCTACCTCCCCCAGCAGTCTAGCCCCACAGGCCTCATCCCTCTCCGTAGTCTAACACTTTCCCCGCCTGTAAAGCGTCGGGTTACAGGGTGGACTCCCCGGCTCGCGAAAAGGCAGAGGTTCCTTTACAGCGAGTCAGGCGTGCTAAAAAGATTAATGTCTCCATGTGTGTGACCTTTGTATGACCCTGCAATGTATTGGTTTCTTTTATATTCCCTTGTTTCTTTTTTACATAGTATTCTGATTCGCTCCACCGTGTACTAGTTCCCTTTATATTTCTCTATTTCTTTATTATATACTATTCTGATTCGCTCCGTCTTGTCTCTTTGTGATAGAGGCTGGTGAGTAGAGACGAGATCTGTTCTGATAAGGGAGTTTGTGGTTTAAGGCGCTTTTTTTCAGCATATCTGTTGTTGAGGTGTAAAATTACCAGTCACTTCCTCTCTTCGTCTTCTTTGGAATGGGCAGGTTTCAGCAACACTTCAATGTAATCTTCAGGAATTCAGGAACTCAGTAAAGATAAGCTGTGACTCCTTTCAATTTCTTTATGACGGTTTTAGCACCATTTTCCCTTTCCTTTAATCTTTTGGTTGCCTGGAATGCCTGCCACCACCACCACCACCACCACCACCACTATTACTGTCACCCGTACCACTTTACATACTATTACTACTGCTACAATCGAAAAACAGCATTCTCCTATGGCGATTTTATGAGTATCCCCATTTATTTTATTTATTTATTTCATTTTTTTTATAAATGCATATTACCTTTTTAATGTTTTCCGCATGTTTGATCACCAAAATCGGCCACATTTCTCTTCCACCAATTTCCTGAGCGCGCTGGAGGACGTGACTAGAGACATGGCTGGGGGACATGGCTGGGAGGACGTGGGGCAGTTCCTACACTATCCTTTGTTGGGTGTGTAAAGGCACCTCATTTTGCGAAATCATTGCAGCGCGCCGTCGTCATCCTCACGTCATTAATCACGTCAGTTTATTCCTTCCCCCTCCATTTCATCCCTTCACCCTCCTCTCGTGTCCCTCCTGTCCATATCTCCTTAATCATGAGGGTGCGTTAGGGTACAGTAGGCAGGTGTGTAGATTGGACGCAGAGGGCAGGTAAGGTGGATGGATGTTTGGTGAATTTAGGACGCCTGTTTGGTTAGAAGAGTGTAAGAATTTTTGTGGTGCATTTGGAATCTGTCAGTGTTTAGGTAGGCGAACGGGGATAAACATACTTGGTTGGTGTGGAACAGAAGAGTTAAACAGTTCTCTGGTGGGAATAGGACCTGTCTATTACTTAATGGTTAGTGAGACAGACAAGGGAGAGTGGTAAGCTTTTATATTGAAAGGTTAGGATCTGTCAGTAGTTAACTAGACAGAGGAGGTAGACATTTGTGTGGTGGAAATAGGACCTGTCAATGTTTAGTTAGACGAGGTAGACAGTTTTGTGAAAGAGTTATGATCTGTCAGTATTATGTTAAGACAGAAGAGGTATAGACAGTAGTGTGGTTATTTAAGAACCTAGTGTTTAGATAGACGGAGATAGACAGTGTAGTGAAGTAAATCTTAAACCTGTCAATATTTATATAGACGAGACAGCCAGATGTGTGAAGTTGATGTTTAACAGAAGGACAGGGAAGAGGGAGGCACGGTGGCTGTGTAATGTATGTTGTATGTTGTATAATATAATTATATTCTTTCCTCCACCTTTCTCAGCCTTCTATTAATTGGCATTACGTAAATGACAATTAACACTCACCTCAGTCTTCCATTCACAAGCGTTCTATAATTAACAGTCGCGGTGTTTGGAGGTCACTGTGCCTTCTCTTATCAGCGTCGTGTATGTTCCCTTCCCATTGATACAGTGCTTCCATCATGCTAAATACTCTCCCCCTTTGTTTTTTTTTTTTTTTTTTTATATCAGTGTGTCAAGTGTTTTAAAAATGAGAGAGAGAGAGAGAGAGAGAGAGAGAGAGAGAGAGAGAGAGAGGAGAGAGAGAGAGAGGAGAGAGAGAGAGAGAGAGAGAGAGAGCAACCAATCACCCATACATTATCAAGTAACCTCACAAACACAGACACCACCACCTCAAAATCTCGTTCTCTCATCTCATCAGTATCACCTAACCACCACTTCCTCCTCCTCCTTCAGTAGCACCGCCTCCTCTCGCTACTCTGCCTCCAATAAGCCTTATCCAGCCTTTCCCTCTGCTCCTCAAAGTACCATAACACGACCTTTTACTTTCTAATGCTCTGTGCCCTGCTGTACCACCACCACCACCACCACCACCACTACCACTACAATTACCACCACAACCTTCTCTGACTCCTCATCTTTCTTCTCTAATAACCAGCCCACCTGTTCCCACCTGGTACTCTAGCTCTCCCCCTCTTACGACATGTCAGTCTGTCAATGATGTGCCCTTTCCTCTTTCCCTTTCTCTTTCTCTTCCTCTGACTCACAAGTGTTATGCTGTTGGTGGTCTGTGGTTGGGCAAAGTTCGTGGCTCTCTCTCTCTCTCTCTCTCTTTCTCCTCGTTTTCTATGTAGTGTTATTGTCTTTCTCTCTCTCTCTCTCTCTAGATCTTCTGAGTTCATTGTACTTTTCTGTTTCTCAACCTGTACTCCGGAACACGTGGTTATTGAGAGATGGGGTATTGTTCTCTCTCTCTCTCTCTCTCTCTCTCTCTCTCTCTCTCTCTCTCTCTCTCTTTCTCTCTCTCTCTCTCTCTCTCTCTAGATGGGGTGCTTGGGTTTACAAAATTCATATCCTGTCGCTAAAACTAATCGATCTGTCAACTTCATCATCTTTCTTAGCTTCTTAGCCTTGAGAGAGAGAGAGAGAGAGAGAGAGAGAGAGAGAGAGAGAGAGAGAGAGAGAGAGAGAGAGAGAGAGAGAGAGGGAGAGGTGGGAGATTAGAAGCAATAGTAGTAGATATAGATGGAAGAGGAGGAATACAAAGATGATATAGATATGATAACCAAAAAGCAACAGATATTTAGCTGTTTTTGCATGACTTTTTGGGAATTCATTCTAACTAAAGACTTGGGAAATAGGTAGGAGAGGAGGAGGAGGAGGAGGAGGAGGAGGAGGAGGAGGAGGAGGAGGAGGAGGAGAAGGAAGAGGAGGAGTGAACGTGAATGGAAAGGTAGGTGCGCGAGGCTATTAGTCAAGGAGGAGGAAGAAGACTAATACATAGAAGGAGAAGGAGGAGGAGGAGGAGGAGAGAGGAGGAGGAGGAGAAGGAGGAGGAGGAGGAGGAGGAGGAGGAGGAGGAGGAGGAGGAGGAGGAGCAGAAGCAGGGAAGGAGGAGTACCGAATGAGAATGGAAAAGGTGGTCGTGGTGTTTTTAGTCAAAGAGCAGGAGGAGGAGGAGGAGGAAGAAGAAGAGGAGGAGAAGAAGAAGAAGGAAGAGAAGAAGGAGGAGGAGGAGGAGGAGCAGGAGGAGGAGGAGGAAGAGAAAGAAGAGGAGAGAGAATCGTTTCCTGAGGGAGGTGCTGCCTCTTCCCACAGCTGAGTCATGGAGAACACTGTGTAGCGAAAGTTTTGGCGCCTCACTCCTTCCCTTCCTCCGTCACCCCTGATACCTCCACTGCCTTTCTTTATTCTCTCCTTCCTTGTAATCATTAGCACATTCTCCTCATTACACTATCTCGCAGCCTTTTTTCCTCTCCTATATCTGTCCGTGCCTTGATTTAACTTCCATTACATTCTTTAATTCTCCTCCATACTTCTTCTTTTCTATATCCTTTAATTCTTGCATGTCCAGTTTCACTTCATAATCGCACAGCTTCCCTCTTAACTTCTCCTTTATATAATTTGTTTCCATTCTCTCTCCATATCTTTTCATTTGTGTCTGTCCAATTCCCCCATTTCTTTACTGTTCACCTTTCTGCTTTCCTCTCTGTAACCTAACCATGAAGTCTCTTTCCTTTCTCTCCCACAACTTTCATCTTTTTCCGTCAGATCCTTGCAGAAGTGGTCATTTGTACGGGTCGGTGGACACAGCACCTTACTTCCCGACAGTTTTACGAGCGCTCCGTGAACCACCTGCTCCATAACGTGCTTTCTGGCCTCATGATAACGTAGCATTAACCTCAATAAATCAGTGTAGTGTAGTTCTTGAAGGCTCTCGTGTAATTTACGTAGGTTCTCTTTACTTTTATTTAGTCTCATCAACCCTTTCATGACTGTTGCCAGTTTTGTGGTTTTGCATCGTTTTTTTTTTTTTTTCGTCAATGTAGTGCTGGATTCCTTAAAGGTTCGTGTGGCTTTCTCTTATCCTTACTAGTTTTCATTTTTTCTCATTTATTGATTATATTGTGGGTTTATCGTCTTGCATCTTCGCTTTTCCTTGCTTCGTTTCATTTACGTTATGGCTTCTATCAGTATTTCTATCTTATCTCTCCCTTTATCTAATTTGTTCCATATTCGTTTGTATGGTTTTATTGTTTCCATTTCCCTTCCCACTTATTTGGTTCATTTGCTTTATGATGATTTTATTTATTTATTTTTTTTTTCCTTGTTTCATCTTGTCACCCAGAATTTTCGCTCCTTCATGTCAATTTTTCGAGTCACGAGGGAAAAGAGTAGACGAGGAAAAGGAAGAAAAACAATCCATTACGACTCATAAAAACAATACAAAAAAAATGAAAAATAAATAAATAAATAAGATAAATCAATAACAAGGCAAAGAAGTAATGAGATACAAAATTTATGAATATACTGCGGAAAAAAAAAGATCGATATAGTGAAAAGGAAAAGAAAAGAACACCGACAGGAAATCGTACCGGAAAAAACTAGTGTATACCCAAGGGAAATTATGTGTAATTAGAGAGATTAATGGAAAAGAATAAACCAATCAAGGAATGAGGAAACAATACACAAAACAATAGTACAAGAGAAAGGCAATTGATGAGGAAGACAAAAGGGAGGCGTTGGGGTCAAGAGGAGTAACAGTGAGGTTCATGATCCGAGATGACGAAGCGATGGGGGGAAGGAGGCAGGTGGCAGACATGGCAGCAGGTGACAAGCAGGTGACGCCATTGTTACGTGGCAGGTGATGCGTGACGTGTTTCTGTGTGTTCTGTACGGTTGCCTTAATAAGTAATGCCACAAAAATCTGGTTGAACATTTTTTTTTATGTTTCAATAAGACTAATCAAAATAGATAAGAGAAAAATAAAATAGACAAATGAAGTTAAATGAAATTAAATAAATGGAATAAATAAATAAATAAAATAAAATAAAATAAATCGGTAAGAGATAAAGTTGTAAGCAAATTAACATAAATAAGTATATAAACAAATAGATAAATAAAATAACAATAAATGATAAATAAACAAAACTACAATAATAATAATAAAAAAAAAAGGTTGCACATTCAGCCATATCTTATAAAAGAATCAGAAGAATATGAATTTATGTGGATTTATTTTCTGACGTGCCTTGATACGCCTCTCTGTAACACTTCAAGTCGTAGGCAGGAAGAAACACAGAAAACACGCTGGGCAACTGAACCTTTTGAATTTGAATGCTATTAACCCTTTCACTGCGACACGAAACAATTAGCAGTCTTTACAAGCATCTACAAGAAAGTTAGTGATAAAAATAGGATACATTTTGCAATTTTCTCCCAGTTCAAAGATTGGATGTGGCTGTAGAACAAGTAAAGATGTCTCCGAGTGATTGGTAATTAGGGAAAGGTGTACCAAGTGGCGGTCAAAGGGTTAAGACTCGTTTGTAAGTCAGAAAAGCCTCTTTATGGACTTAGAGGAGCTTTTACATTTACTATGCTATATCAGTCACTTTAGATTAGATAGCGTAACTTAGAAACAAACAACCTTGTGAGTGTCGAAATCATTGTTATCAGTATCGTCGTAGTTAGGTTTTGTCTCACCCAATCTTTCTATCTGTGTCTCTCTTTTCTCCCACTGCATATGTATTTTTTATCTCAGTTTGTCTTATCTACGTTACTCATCCGTTTATCTAACTTTACATTTCTCCCACATAAGCTGATTTATCTTATCTATAGACTCCTTTCCATTTGTCTTTCCTTTTTTTCTATCTCCTTTTGTATCTCTTCATATCAGATTATCTACACCTTCCCGTCCTGGCGCTATTCGATCTCATTGTTGCGTTGGCACGTAAGACTTTTAATCATTGTAATCTAATCTTCCCTTGCTCTCTCTCTCTCTCTCTCTCTCTCTCTCTCTCTCTCTCTCTCTCTCTCTCTCTCTCTCTCTCTCTCTCTCTCTCTCTGTCTTCATCCGCCACGCCCTTCATTCTCGGACATAATAACGCCATTACACAGCTTTATTTGTGGCGCAGCGATTTGTATTGCGTCCGATTTCTCTCCCTTGCAACTCCTTCCCTCCCCTCCCTTTACCTCCAGTCCCTCCCTCTATTTATTCTCTCCATCATCGCCTCTTTCCTTTTCCCTCTAAGTTTCACCTCAGTCACTCGTACCATCTTTTTCTCCCAAATATTTTTTTTTATTGCTTGTTCAACTTGTCTGCGTCTCTTGTATTTGGCTAAGAAGGTAATCTAATAGGAAAAGGTGGAAGGGGAAAAAGGAAAAGGAATACAAAGGAATACGGATGAAAAACAGACAGCAACAGCCTTACTGGTCCTAACGAGGCTGTCTGTAAGGAGGAGGAGGAGGGAGGAGGAAAAGAAGAAGAAAAAGAAAAAAAAAAGACATGAGAAAGTGATATACTAATATAATCCCGTTTTCTTCCATGATGCAAGGATGGAGACTAAAAAGTACGTAAATTTTCCTCTGTGTTTTTGTGTAAGTGGTGGTGGTGACACTAGAGGCTTTTTGCAGTACATCACCTGCACACACACTCATCCACCTCCATGCGCCACTTCCAACACACATCCTCTTTTTTTTCTGTCTTTCTTCCATTCTTTCTTCAATCCAAACATCGCCTGCAGCATTCCTCTCCTCTCCAATCCGTCCGTTAGTTTGTTAGTTCCCTTCTAATAGCGACCTTGTAGAGGAACACCAACCATCGTGTCGTAATCGCCCCATTGCCCCCCCCCCCCACACACCGCAATTCCCACACATTCACCACAGCCCCTTAATTCCTCTCCTTCCCGTCACAAGTCACCAGATTTATTACTATTGCCGCTTATTGTCAGCCAGAATCCTTTGTTTACTACGCCGCGCAACCCAATAAAGGAGGACTATTCTGCGTAATGAGGCTGAGAACGCGACTGTTGCGGGCCGGATCTGTCGTTGCCTACCATCAGGAGAGAACTGGAAGGCAAGAAGGTTGTGATGGTTGTGGTGGTTGGGGTGGTGGTGGAGGTGAGGCCGTGTACTGTCATGGGTTTAGATCGTTCATTTAAGGTCGCTCTCTGTGGTTTTAGGTCTTCCCCGATACTTTAACGGTTTGCCGCGGCGTCCGCAATTCGAAGGCGAAGGAGGAGGAGGAGGAGGAGGAGGGAGTGGAGGAGGAGGAGAAGGAGGAGAGTGGAGGAGGAGAAAGGAGGAGATGGAGGAGGGGGAGAAAAGGCATAAGGTTAGTAGAATGTCTCTGTGGGAAAATATGAAGATGAAGATAAGGTAGAAAAAGAGGAATTATAAAAGTATTATAGTAGATGGGGCTATTTTCAGAAAGTTAATGTTGTCTTGATGTTGATTGTGGCTTGTGGTCTTTTTTGACATTTTCTGAATACTCTACTTTTTTTTTCACTGCTCCAGTTACGTGGAAGCAAACTTTTTTATTACTGTCACGGAATGTTACCAGTGTTTGTTTTTTTTTTTTTTTTTTAAGCTGTGTATATTCAGATAATCACTTGAAGGAAACATTTAATCCGTGCATCGTATTGTTAAGCACCCGGTCACTTAACACTTAACCTGAAACACTTAACCTTCAACTCATCAAACTTTGGAGCCTTTGTGCTTGTGAAACTTTAGGAGGCATGTTAAACTGGCTTTTTTCATAATAATTTTTTTGGGTATTTAATTATATTCCTCGGCATTATTGAATAACACTGAAGTTTTATCTCTAATTTGTGCTAAAAAAAAAAGACAGTCTGGGATCACTGGACAAAAACGCTATCTGAGTATAGGACCATAATGCCACACAATCTCCCATAAAGTTGTATAATTGTCCCATATTGTCCCACTTCTCCCAACCGCATCTTCTCTCCCTCACCCATCACCTACTCTCGCCCTCTCTTCTAATCACCCTTTCTCCTCTCTTCCCCTTAACTTCCTCTGCCATTGTCTCACTCTCTCACCCCTTTCCTCTCCTCCCAGCCGTACCTCCTTTCTCGTATTATCCACTCTTCTCTCCTTTCCTCTCTTCATTTCTTTCCTCACCTCCCAAACCCTTCTACTACCGTTCTCTCACTTTCCCTCTCATTCTTCTCCTCACAGTCACTCATCCCTTCCTTCTATAGCCCTCTCTCCTCTCCTCTCTTCAATTCCGTCCTCACATTCTCCCCTTATTCCTTTATTCCTCCCTTCATTCCTCTCCTCTCATAACCAATACCTTGCAGTTTTTCTATCTCTGCTTCCCTAACCTCCCTTCTCTTAACTGTTCTTCCTTTCCTCCCATCAGCCACTCTCCCTTTCTCCCTCCACCAGCCTACCCGCCCTCCATCCCTCACTCACGTACTGGCTTGGCTGGAAACACTACAGAACGTGACCTCTGAGGAAAAGGTTAAACACTCGGCCCATAACACACAGAGAAAGTGGATCACGGAACAGAAGGAGGACCATTCTCTCTCTCTCTCTCTCTCTCTCTCTCTCTCTCTCTCTCTCTCTCTCTCTCTCTCTCTCTCTCTCTCTCTCTCTCTCTCTCTCTCTGTGTGTGTGTGTGTGTGTGTGTGTGTGTGTACGGCGAAGGAATATGAACTCGTGGCATTGATTCCTTCTTCATTCTTTCCTTCTCTTCCCTCCTTTCCTTCTTCTTTCCCCCACTATCCTTTCTTCATACAATTCTAATCTCTCTTTGCCTTCCTCTTTATTCCTCTTATCCCTTTTCAACCTCTCTTTTGCTCTTCTATGTCCCTCCCTCCTCCATCTCTCAACTTTTCAGTTCTCTCAACTTCATTATTCTTCCTTTTTTTAATCTCTCTCCTTCGTCTACACTCCTTCAATCCCCCTCCTTTACTTCTCCACTCCCTTCCCTTTTCTCTTCACCTCTCCCTCCTTCCTTCCGCCTTCCTCTCTTATCTCTCCTTTATCTCTCCCTCCTTCCTTATCCTTCCCTCCTTTCTTTCAGCCTTTCCTTCAGCACCTGTCGGTCACATCTTGAAGGTAAGTGTACGATGTTGGAACTTTGTTTACTTTCTCTCTCTCTCTCTCTCTCTCTCTCTCTCTCTCTCTCTCTCTCTCTCTCTCTCTCTCTCTCTCTCTCTCTAGGCATCCCACTTCCTCCTTAGGGTTATTTGCCGTTGGGAGCTGAGAGAAGGGTGGCTGGTGCTTTTGAAGGACTAATGGAGATGTGAGTGTTGAGGAGATACGATACTCTGTTAGTTTATAGCCAGACATGCATACACATACGCACGCACCACGAAAAGAAAGCTGATTCTCTCTCTCTCTCTCTCTCTCTCTCTCTCTCTCTCTCTCTCTCTCTCTCTCTCTCTCTCTCTCTCTCTCTCTCTCTCTCTCGTCCCCATTCACCTCTTGCCCGGTTTCCCTCTCCAGTCCCCCGCCCCCCTCACCCCCCACCCCCCACCCCCATCCCGTGGCGCGTCACGTGAGGCTGTCGTCGGCACCTGCTGCTGCTGCCACCACCACTTCGGTCGTCAGGTACACACACACACACACACACATACACACACACACACACACGTCCCCTACACGCCCGCCGTCGCCCTTACTCCCAGTGGCTCCCGTCTTGCTGCTCTCTCTCCCTCCCTCACTCTCCTTTTCTTTTTCCCTCCCTGCGCGGTCCGTCATCACCATACGTGGCCCTTACCCCCCTGTCCCGGCTATTCTAATGTTCCTATAGCCGTCCCTACAAATTTAACCCTTTCCTCCCGGTCTGCCGTCGCGCGAGCCGGACAGGGGATCATAAAGAGGGTTATTACTCAGGTAGCGGCGAGGCGTGCGAGTGTGGGAACGTGTGCGCAGGCCTGTGTGCGTGTATGTGTGTGGACTGTGTACGCCTGGGCGGGAATAGAGGCGTGGCCCAGCTGCGGCGGCGGCGCACGTGGTGGTGGCGGTGGCGGCGACTCCCTCCTTAGCGGGTTAAATACGACACAGACTATAGTGATGCGCATTGTGCGAGTATCACTTTTCACTCTTATGTCTTAGCGTGCAGCCGCGGTGGGGTTTACAAGGGAGCGCGGCCACGGCGGGAAGCCCCTGGAGGTTATCATACCGCGGAGGAGAAGCGGCGGCGGTGGATACGAGTATGTGCGCCGCTCTGCTGCTGATGGGAGATATGGGTGGCAGCTTTATTGACGTCACCACCACCACCACCACCACCACCACCACCACTGCCGCCCCCGCTCAGAAGCCTCGCGCCACTCACCACCACCACCACCACGAATCCCCTCCAGCCTTGTCTTGTCACCATACTCGGTCAACAGGCGTGCGTGGACAGGCGCCCGGAATGTTAATTATGGGAACGTGTACAGATGATGAAAGCTTGTGAGAGATGCTTGTCTTTAATGGCCGTAATGACCGCTGTGGTAGCGAGTTGTGGGGAGGCTGTGGTGTGGCTGTGACGGGGCGGTATAGTATAGAAGGGAGGGGAGGAAAAAAAAGTGAGGGAATTAGATAAAAAAAAGATGAAGGGAGCACCGGGAGGTATTACTGAGGGAGCCAGACTTACATTTTTCTCCTCCCAACTTCTCTTTGTAACTAAACATTTATTAGATTTTTCTCTTTTTTTTTTTTATAATTAGTTTATGGAGAAAATTACTCGTCCACCTCCTTCTGCTCTGTGCGTCTTCATAATTATTGTTTGTTTTGTAGTGATGTACAATACCTATAGTCAATAAACTATCTATTTATCCATTTATCTATATATTATCAGTGCATTCTGTCATCTTTCACAATTTTCCGATATTTATTTTCATTCTCTCTCTCTCTCTCTCTCTCTCTCTCTCTCTCTCTCTCTCTCTCTCTCTCTCTCTCTCTCTCTCTCTCTCTCTCTCTCTCTCTCTGTATTTAATAGATTTCTTTCATGTCAAAGTCCTTTTCTTCCCTTCTCTCTCTCTCTCTCTCTCTCTCTCTCTCTCTCTCTCTCTCTCTCTCTCTCTCTCTCTCTCTCTCTCTCTCTCTCTCTCATGGAATTTAGTTTTTGTTATATTTTCAATTAATAAACTCATAATGATCGACTCCCTTTGGCCAGAGCTCTGTAGAATGAAAAGAAAGGGTCAAGACTCATTAATTGGTCTTTTTTTTTTATAAATAATGGATATACCGCTGCTCTTATTTCTATCTTAGACGTACCAAAAGAAAAAATAAAGATCCTGTTTTTATAGAGGAGATAGAATCATAATAGCTTTTTTTTTTTTTATAAATATACTGATGTGTGTATATGGGAGGAGGTGAATCAGTCTTGTGTGTTTATATTATTAAGTTCACCCTTTTTTCCTCTCTGTTCTCCTTCGTTTTCTCGTTATATTTACTGTGACGAAGCTTCTAAGTACGTACAGTCGCCTGAAGTAGAACCTCTGCTCCTCTTGTTTCATACATTCAGTAGCGACGTGTGTCATCTCCTACCTGAACAAAGCTTTTTTTTTTTTCTGTAATGCCTTAAAGCTTCACCCACATAGTATTTTTTTCTTTAATTATTTTTCTTATTTTGCAGGAAGGATGACCATTCAGAGACTTGCTTCATTCGATCCAGAAACAGTAATCGCAGCGTGAAGGACGAGCATATGTCAGTGGGTGTAACTGTCGATCTCGGTACTCTGTTGACACACCAGCTCGCCAAGTATGGAGGGAGAACTTACGTGTAGCCTCTGTGCCTAAAACCGAACCGAGCTCATTAAAAGAAAACTGACCGTGTGTTGTACGAATGTGTTAAGGGTTCAGGCTGGCAGTGCAAGAGTTATGAAGCCTGGATGAGTGTGTTGAAAATTCAGGTCGAAAGTGTGAGCATCGTAAAGCCTGTGGAACTGCTCTGAATATTTCAAGTGTTATAAAACCTGCACTAGTGTATTATGAATTCAGGCTGGTAGTGTGTGAGATTCCTATAAAGCTTGTGAGAGAGAGTGCTGTAAAGATTCACACTGACAGAGGACATAAGTGTTAAAAAGCATGAAATAATGTGCTAAAGATTCAGGTTGACGGTGTGTGTTTGCTTTAAAAGTCTGCAAGAGTTGATAAAGACCACACGTCCTGCTAACACAAACAAGCATGACACCCCAGACCAGTGTCCACGCTAACCCAGGAACACTTGCTCATCATCCCTTTGTGCAGCGACTCAGCGTGGAACAAGTAACGTGAGTGTTCCATTGTGTCGATGTATTGTTTCTTTCACTATTTTAATTCCCTCCTTATGGTGGCGCATGCATGTTGAGATTCCGGGAGCAGTGGCCTATCCCGCTTTTTGTTGTGTTTTGTAGTGTTGTTCCATTTTGTTTCATAGTACTATTTTTCACTTTTATCTATTTATTTACCTATTCTTGTGATGCACGCACGCAGAAATTTCGGTTCTCGTTAATTTTTCTTTTTCTTTTTCTTTTTTTTTCCTTTTCTGTCTCTTCGTTTTCTTATTGACGTATTTACTCCTTACCAGTAATTTATACGTACGTACATTCATATTTCCCATCGTAATTACTTGTTATTATGGTATTACACCAACCTCTCTCTCTCTCTCCTATAAAAGCAACTTACTATATAAATAACTGACCTACTGAATGAAAGTGGTAAATCCATCGTAAATACCTATTATACAATTCTCCCCATTGCTTCAGATCCCATCATAGGACTACCCATCAGTAACTGCGCGCTACTGATAAAAAGTGACATGTGGGATACTACTTCACTCTTCACTATCATTATTACCACTTACATCTACCACTTAACCGTATTACTGCATTTCTTGGATAGCTCAGCGTCTCTATGGCTCTCTGACGAGTCCTATTTGGCTCCCCTTAGCAGTGTTGAGTAGCGGTGTATGAGGTAAATGCTGAGTGGTCCTGAGGTGTTGATTAGCACTGGAGTGTGTAAAAGTGTGCATGAAGTGTGTTGAGTGCTGAAGAGACCCGCTGGAGGAGTTGGAGTTGAAGGAGGAAGAGGAGGAGAAAGGGTAAGAAAAGACAGGACGAGGAGGAGCTAAGAGGAAATGGTACTAAGAGGAGGAGGAGGAGGAGGAGGAGGAGAAGGAGAAAGACGAGGTGAAGAAGGAGAGGGCGGGTGACTGCGAGCAAGAAGTAAAAGGAGGAAGAAGAGAAAAAGTAGGAGATAAGTTAGAAGAAAAGGATTAATATAAAAGAAAAAGGAGATAGAGACGAAGGAGGAAAACTAGAAGAAGACAAATAAGAAGGACGGATGTAAGAAAAGGAGGAGGAGAAGGAGGACGACGGCAACGGAGGAAAAAAAAAAAAAAAAAGACCTACCAATCACCATATAGCCTTCCTTTGTGTTCCTTTGTGCCCTACCAACACTCCTACACCGGCTGCGTCATTCCGTACAGCGGCGTTCCACTGCATGACCACTTCCTCTGTGTCTCCAATTAGCGCCACTTTCACCATGCAGTGTTCTCGCGAGCCCCAGGGCGCTGCGAGGGTGTACTCAAGAGCGTATAGCGTAACATATCCTCTGCTTCCTCTCCTTCCTTTCTTCCTTCACTGCGCTATAATGGTGTCGTTGTTAGGGTGGCAAATATCTCCGTTACTTAATTCCTCTTATCTCTGTTCCGCTTCTGGTGTAATAGCAGGTTACGTTACGTGATTAGAAGGAAAGACTACAATGGAAGTGATATAGGATGATGGAAATGAGTAGAAACGGGGAGGGAAACCTTATATACAGGAATAATGTGCAAAGGTGGAGATTGAATGAAAGGATGAGAGTAAAGAAATGGGCAAAGACACGAAGAAGAGGACGGAAAGAAATGTAACTGATAAGGGGATAGATACAAAAGCAACTGAAACGATGAAAAAATTAAATAAAAATGGTTAGTAATGAAAGATGAAATAGAGGCAGAGTATGTAAAAATAAAGGAAGTGACAAAAACAGAGACGAATGGAAATAAGAGAAAAAGTTGAGAAGTATAGTGAAAAGAGAAGGATAAAATAAATATTTGAAAGGGCCGAGAGAGGACGGAATGAAGGAAAACAAGAGTAGGAAATAGAAAATTAGTGATAAAGAAAAAAAGGAATGAGATGAAGGGAGAATGAAAAGATAAAGAAGAAATTTACCTTAGCGTTCATTATCATCAGGGAAGATTACCTGAGAGAGAGAGAGAGAGAGAGAGAGAGAGAGAGAGAGAGAGAGAGAGAGAGAGAGAGAGAGAGAGAGAGAGAGAGAGAGAGAGAGAGAGAGAGTACACATTTCACCTGACATTTTTTTTGCTTACGGCTATGAAGAGAACGTGAAATGGATATGTTAAGTTTTCTTTCTTGTTTTCTTTCTTTCCTTTCTATCTGCTTTGTTTTATTTGATCTTCCTTAAACAATAACTATATAACGGTACATTGCTAGCTGTTTGGTGTTTATTTATTTATTTATTTATTTATTTATTTATCTATTTATCTGTATATTAATCTATTTATTTTATATTCAGTCCCCATATGATGGCTTTTTTTTGCTGCTCCTTTAAATCAATCAGTCAGTCAGGTGGTTTGCATTTTTTATTGTTTATTCATCTGATTTATTGTGAATTTATGTATTAATTGAATAGTGCGCAAGATTGCATTAACTTTTTCTCGTACTGTTTTGAATTGTATATTCTTTTTGTTGTTGCTTATTTGCTCTGCTTTTGTATTCCCACTAGCCTGCATTGACTAACCAAGTTTACACACACACACACACACACACACACACACACACACACACACACACACACACACGCAGTCACTTTCTCAGGACGGATCAGACATTGTTTGCCCACAGGAAGGTTCAGTGTTGACTCGCTCCCCTCTTTCTCCTCCTTCCCCTCCTCAGTAAGCAAGCCATCCATCTTTCCCTTCTCTCAGTGTTTCCTTTCTCCTTCCTTCCTGTCTGCTGTCTCCCTTTCTTTATTTTGTTCTCTTCTGTTTTTACTTTTGTCATGTTTTTTTTTTCATGGTTGTCTTTTTTTTTGCATTTATGATATGTGCTGTCTGTTTGCTTGTCCGTCTGTCTGTCTGTTTACCTATATGTCTATCTGTCTGTCTTTGTGCCTGTTTGTTTACCTCTCTCTCTCTCTCTCTCTCTCTCTCTCTCTCTCTCTCTCTCTCTCTCTCTCTCTCTCTCTCTCTCTCTCTCAGCTCACATATGGTTCACTGCCTCACTTTCAGATTCTGGCTTCAAATTATCAAATGTAAATTATGTTATTAAACCCACAAAACATTCACTGGAAAATTAACTTAAATGGTGCGTATTGAAAATTATAACCTGCGTGTTACTCTCATGTTAAATTTTCCTCCGCTTTCTAATTGAGATTCTTTTAGAGGAATTATGACTGTAAGGTTAGGTAGCAAAAGAAAATTACACCTGGAACCAAAAAAAAAAAAATAATAATAATAACTGGGATGAGGGAATGAGTGAGTGAGTGAGGGAATGAGAGTGCAGGAGTGAGTGATGGGATGAGGGGATGAGGGAACGAGTGAGTGAGAGAATGAGAGCGTAGGAGTGAGAGTGAGCGAGTGAATGAGTTGAGGGAGGGAGGGAGGGAGGAAATGAGAGTATAGGAGTGAGCGAGTGAGGGAATGTGAATACAGAAATGAGTGACTGTGAGAGAGAGAGAGAGAGAGAGAGAGAGAGAGAGAGAGAGAGAGAGAGAGAGAAAGTCTAGAAATGTGCTCTTTATATTTTTTTCCCCACTTGGAAGGTGATTGTGTAGCTTTGGGTCATCATATCCACCACCACCACCACAACCACCACCAAGGGAAAGCAATGGTGGTGATGGTGGTGGTAGTCGTGTTCGTGGTGGTGCTGGCGGTTGTGGTGGTGTAAAGGAAGAACGAAAGCCAGGGAAAAGAAAGAGGGTGACTGAATGAGAGGAAGAGGAAGAGGATGTGTGAAGTGGGGAAGAGGGGTTGGGGAGAGGAGGTGATATTGGTGTGGTATATTGTGTTTGGGGAGGGGAGTGTTTAATGGTGACCTGGGAAGGGGTTGGTAAGTGGTGGTGGCGGTGGTGGTGGTGGTGGTGGTGGGAGGGATTGTGATACTAGTGGTGGTGGTGGTAGTGGTGGTGATGGTGTTAGAAGTTGAATTTTTTTGCTTTATTTATGTATGTATGTATTTATTTATCTATTTACTTCAAGGGATTCCAGACAGCAGTATATTCTTTCTAGGCTTCCTCAGCTACACTGCACTACAACACAATTTTTTTTCTCTGCATCAAGATGAAGTGGATGAAAACCTCGCTCAAGTGCTATTCCCAAAGAGGAAATAGAAGTAAGAAAACACAGAGAAACATGGAGAGAAACCAAGCTATTTTTGCATCATATGGACAGATGGAGGTCCAGTATAGGATTAAAAAAAAAAAAAAAAAAACCGACATTACTAGTATTAAAGAAACGAAAGAAAATATGATTCACGACTTTACGAACTATTGCTGAAGGGAAAGAATAAAAAATGCTCATTGCTGTAGTGATGTAATGATACGTAATGTGCGTTTAGTGTACATGCAAGCAGTGTGGTGGTGGTGGTGGTGGTGACGATGATAGTAGAACTGGTGGTGATGGTGTTGATGCATGATTAAATTGTGATAGTTACGTGGTTATGGAGGTGGCAATAATGGTGATGGAAGTGGTGGTGATGGTAGTGGTGAATGTGGTGGTGATAATGGTGGTGACAGTGATGGTGGAGGCGGCAGTGTTTATGTCCGGTGAAAGTGATATCAGGAGTGGTGACACAGGGCCCTCTGACCGTCCTGGGAGAGAGGAAGGGAGGGAGGGAGGGAAGGGAGGAAGAGCAGTAAAGGGAAGGGAGAAGAAAGGCAAAAAAAAAAAAAAGCTTGAGGCGAGATTGCCGATCCTTTTAATCTCACTAGAGAGAGAGAGAGAGAGAGAGAGAGAGAGAGAGAGAGAGAGAGAGAGAGAGAGAGAGAGAGAGAGAGAGAGAGGGTGGATATGTTCTTACAGTCATTTGGTTGAAGGGAGTTTTGTCTATTACACATTCTCTTCCCTCTCTTCACGTCTTGTGCATTAAAAAAGAAAAAGTAACAGACACTCCTTTGAAAACTTATTTGTGGTTTGAGACTTTTCCTCTTTCTCTTTTTTCTTTTATATTTCTTTCTTTTTCTTTTTTAACAATAAAGAGAGAGATTATGCAAAAATTTAAGTTACTTTCTTTAATTTAAGTTACGTTTCTTTAAGTTTATTTCCTCTATCACGATAACTCTTTCTCTTCCTCATTTTTTTTTCGAAACCCATGATTGAACAACCCCCTTCCCTGATTTTTGTATTGATGGTCATCCTTCTCCACACACTATGAAAAAGTAACAATGAAAACTTAATATACAAAATAATATCGTAGCGGAAAAGAAAAGAAAGATCGTGACTTCTGGCAATAGTTAATACTTTGCTACTCTGACGTCATTAAATCCTTCTCCTCCTATGGGCGTCTTTTGTTAACTTTGAGACCACTGTAATAAATTATTTGGATGTACATAAGACAAAAAAATAAAAGTGGTTAATTTAATCTTTGCCGTGTTACAGAAGTACATTTTTAAGACACTAGTACAAAAAAAAAGGTCTCATAGAAGTTGTAGGTGATTATGGGAAGGATTGATTAGCATTGAAAGGGTTAATTAACCTTTGCGCTTCATTAAATTCAGTACTAGTAGATGCAATTCTTTTTATTTACTCGTCTTTCTTTGGCTTTTCTTTTTTTTTGCTATCTATTTTTATTAATAAGCTGTAAATTTACAGACTTTTTTTTTTTACTTATCTCTCTCTCTCTCTCTCTCTCTCTCTCTCTCTCTCTCTCTCTCTCTCTCTCTCTCTCTCTCTCTCTCTCTCTCTCTCTCACACACACACACACACACACACACACACACACACACACACACACACACACACACCCTCCCTCCCTCCCTCCCTCCCTCCCTCCCTCTCCTCCCACATTTTTCCCCCCTTTTTACACACACACATTTCCTGGAGGCGAGGGGGAGCAGGGGACCACCTGGCGCTCGCTGACTCTCACGGAAACTGAAACAGGAGGAGTTCGGGGAAAGCAGCAGGTGGGCGGCGTGAAAGTCCTAAACCTGCGCAGCGCAAAAGAGAGATGCAAGGCGGTGTATGCATATAATTTAATAAAAGAAAGGAAAAAAACTGGATATAACAGGAAAATAAATAAAAAAAAGAGGAAGAAATGGGGAAAAATGCTCCTGTTAATGTATAGATGTATGGTAAACGATAAACTAGAGTAGAATATTATAAGAATGGAATTAAAAAAGGGGAGATGTAGTTTTTACCTAAATAATACAACTGAACTAATAAGGAGTATTTGGGATGGCTAGTTCTCGTTCTCTCTCTCTCTCTCTCTCTCTCTCTCTCTCTCTCTCTCTCTCTCTCTCTCTCTCTCTCTCTCTCTCTCTCTCTCCTCTTTCTTTTCTGAGCGACCATCTGTCATAATTTTCCTGTCTTCATTCAGTTCGTCTCTCTCTCTCTTTCCTTCTCCTCTTCAGTCTTTTTATCACAACCACCACCACCATCATCATCATCATCATCATCATCATCATCATCATCATCATCATCATTATCGTGTCTTTTTTTCTCTATTTCCTTTTCATTTATTTATTCATTTTTCCCTCCTTCTCCTCCTCCTTCTATTCCTCGTCGTCATTTCTTCCTATGTAATCTCCCTCCTCCTCCTCCTTCTCCTTCACTTCCTCCTCTTCCTCCTCCTCCTCCTCCTCATCATCATCACTGCAACCACCACCACCACCACCATTACCATCACTGTTCCGTCCTTCGTATTTCTTCCCTATTTTCTCCCTCTTGCCCATCTCTCCCTTCACCATTTCAATATCGTAATAATTTCTACCTTCACCATTCATTTTTATCATCGCCCCATTTCATTATCTGTTCGCGTGCCATCACCATCACCTATTTATATCATCATCACCATCACTACCACTATGTTATTTAAATTTCCCCATCACATTGCTTACTAACTTTACAGATTGCACCTCTTCTCTTTACTCCTCCATCCTCTCTCCTTTCAGCCTCACACGCACCACATTCCT
>NC_087177.1:11989308-12151808 GCF_035594125.1 Scylla paramamosain
GTGAAATGTTGCTGGAAGAGTCAAGTGTCAGATGGGATACTATATTTCTTAATGCAGTTTGAGGAATTAGAGAAGAATTATGGTATTTAAAGTTATATTACTTTGGACTGAAAATAAGAACATCATAAAAGAATGTGGAGAAGATTTGCAAAGAGCTAACTGGGAATAACGACCTTTTATATAGATTAAGAACAGAATAGCAGACTCATTAATAAAACACAGGTGAAAACCATGCAAGGTTACGCACCAACACAAGATGATGATAATGACTACCTGTTACAAACTTCTGTAAAAATGTTATCTTGCTCAGGTTTCATTGCGTCATAGTGATGTCATTTTTTCAGTAGTCACGAGAACTTAAAAGCTTAAGAAAGTAAGGGAAGCTGCAGCAAACCGTCAGGCCTACACGTGGCAGTCCCTGTATGTAACATTTTTACCTGATTACTGAGTCTAATCCATAAATGTACTACTCTGTTTTATTCAATTCTTCCTATCTCCAGTTAAATATTAACCCCTTCACTGCAATTCGAAACAATTAACAGCACCAGAAGTGATACAAGAAATCTTTATAAGCTTCTAAAAGAAATGGGGATGAAAAAAGAAAAATACATTTTGTAAAATTTTCATGATTGGAGGTGGCTGTGGAACAAGTAAAGATGCTCAGAGTTATTAGTAATGAAGGAAAGATGTACCAAATTGTAGCCAAAGGGTTAACTAAACTTAAACACGTAAACTTGTCAGATCAGTCAGCTATAAAATTAGATACATGAATAGCAGACAATATAAGAGTTGTTCCCGTGTTACGCAGATCATAACTTGTAATAAAGATGGTGATGAAAAAGAATCTTGACCATCGGGGAAACAGGAAAGGAAAAAAAGGAAAGGAGATAATAGATTGCAATGACATCCTCCTCAAGATTCCCTATAGCCTGCATTCGCGTCACTCTCCTGCTCTAGTATTATGAGCAGGACTTACAACTCTATGTCCTCAGGGTGGCTGCGTCCTCCACTACCCATGTCACGGCCTATGGAGAGTGGTGAATATATTAGTTCTCGTATGGGAAGAGGAGGATTCATGTCTGAGTGATAAAGTAGTGGATGTATTAGTATTTGTATGGAAAGAGGATTCAGGCTTTGGTTAGAAAGCTGGAGATGCATCAGCACTTGTATGAAAAAGAGGATACATGCTTGAATAGGAAAGTACTGGAAGGATATGTAAGCACTTTTATGATAAAGGGAGGATTCATGCTTGAGTAGTGAAGTAGTGGACGTATCAGTATTTGTGTGGAAAGAGGAGGATTCGTGCTTGAGTGGGAAAGTAGTGGATGCTTTATTACTTGTATGAAAGAACAAAGGAAGGTAAATAACAGTCATGCGTGTCCTGCTGTGGCGATTGTTCCTGTCACGTGAGGGAATTATGCTGGAAAAAAATTCTTGTTTGATTTAGGTTGGATGAAATTATATCAGGTTGTAAAAGAAGAAAAAAAATAAATAAAAATGTAACAGATCTGATAAGCCCAAAAACAGATACAAAGCAGCACGTACGAGAATACCACATCTAAGAAAGACAATACAGCCACGAACATCAAGACAACCTCAGGACAACTCCATGGGACGAAAAATCCACCATAGACATGTACAGGCTGATATTTTAGTGAAAACACAATTACAAAGCGGGTGTGTGTGTGTGTGTGTGTGTGTGTGTGTGTGTGTGTGTGTATATATATATATATATATATATATATATATATATATATATATATATATATATATATATATATATATATATATATATATATATATATATATATATATATATATATATATATATATATATATATATATATATATATATATATATATATATATATAATAATAATAATAATTTTCACTGATCAACTGGACTTTGCTTAATCTCGTAGGTGACGAAGCAAGGGGCCCACTACCGCCGCCATCAACAGGAATGGCAGCTCGGCATTCAACCGCGTACCCTCCGAGGCCTGGATGAGGTGCGACGCGCCGGTGTGCTTCTCCGGCAGCTCTGCGATGATGCGTGCCGGGGCGCCGCTGCCTCCGCCGATCCTCATGGGCATCACGGTCACCAGGAAGTTGGTGGTCGGCAGCTGCAGGAGAGAAAGGAATTGCTCTACTTGTTTTAATTTTCAATACGGCTTATATTGATTAATTGTCTCTATGGTTACTTGGTGAGTTTGAGAGTGAAGGCATTGTTGGAGTGCTTGGCTGTGTAGTAGATGACCAGTGTCGCCTGATAGTTATGAACCTGTGATGTAGCCTCGCGTCACATTAACAGCTTGTTGGAATATTATCAGTATGATTCAGTGTGAAAGAAATATTGACAGGTTTCATTGTGTAGAGGCAGGTTGTTAGGGCGGCAGGTGTGAAGTGCTGTTCTCGGCCGGGTTACCTGGTCCAGGTTGGCCAGGTTCTCCATGCCGTACACGTTGCGGGAGTACATGGCCTGGTGCGCCTCGTAGTGGGTGGAGTTGCCCACGTCCACAGATATGGTATCCACTCCCACTCCTACCACGCCTGTGGGGTGACCGTGGCGCGCGCCGTGCGTGGCCAACCAAGTGGCGGCCTCCTTGCTCAGGCCTGCGGGAAAGGGGGATTGCTTTGAAAGAGGGAGGGAGGGTGCCTGGAGAGGCGGGAAGGAGCCTGGACCGGATCTTTCCCATCGCTGTACAGGTATGTGGAAATATAAGGCCGAGCCAGACAGATTATTGACTAGTGAGTGGCGCGGCACTGCCTCCTGATCTTCTCCATAAAGAAAGGATCATCGGCTGTCTTTGGGAGGAAATTAATGTGCTTAATATTATTGTATTTGACTTGCAGAACAAACAACACTCTTCATAACGCTACTGATATTTTGTTTGTAGGGACACCAATCAACTATTCCTACTCGTAATCAGTGAATGAAACATTTGGCTGGCCTGGAAAGCTGTAGCATTTTTTTTTTAAATAAAGGAAAGATAAGAAATAATGACGACGTTCCGTCACTCACCTGGGAAGTTGTTCCTTTTTTGATTGTCGATTCCGGAATACTCAGCCAGATCGTGGCTCTTGGCGCCCCAGCCAGTGCGAATGAAGACCAGTGCCCCGTCAGGAATGACTCCATGGCGACTCTCCCACGCCTCCAGCTCCGACACGGGGATGGCGAAGTTCGTCTCGTTGGCCTCGGAAATGGCCTGGGACACGTCAATCACCACTCCTGCAAGAAGCCACGTGCTCGTCATGACTGAAATGTTGGCAGCACACCAGCCTGGTGACAGTCCCGTGAAGGGATTGATAACCTTCGCCACAGCATCTTCTTTCACTCCATATTCCACGCGTCACCGTCACCAAACCGGTCATCTCACCCACCTGTCATGCATTCCTGTGTGCTCTCACTCACACAAACCATGCTGTTCCAGAGTCTCTTCAACTTCATTCACCTCACTATACAGGGTGTAACACGAGTTTCTGCTGATATTGCTACAGGTGAAAGTGCAGGTTAATTCAAGTCGAAAATGTTCTATACACATATGCATTTTGAGGCATTGTTTAGCCGTGGTGTGAAATTCAAGTGTAGCCTGGCAACAGATATAACGCCCGGGCCAGGCGGGTGACCATAGTGGAATGCGTAGACCTGAATGTTCTTTAGTGAAATTGTGAATTATTCAGTAATGATTTCTACAAGTTTTAGAGTTTACAGTGATAGCAGCGTACATGTGATTTACCGATAAACGTTACTCAGTGATAATATGGGTGTAATGAACGGCAAATAAAGTAACAGGGTGCGTGGCACAGTGCATTGACTGTTCGGGCAGGGAGTGGGAAGGAGCAAGGCAAGCAACAAAACAACTGATTGCTTGTCAGTCACACACAATTTCTCCAAGAGATTGTGACAATGAATACGTTCAGATTATATATGTTTACTTGTCAGGGTTTCCCGTCCGGCCAGGCTGTTGTATTTGTCGCCAGGCCACTCTTGAATTTCACTTCACGGCTAAACAACGCCTTAAAAATGCATATGTGCATAGAATATTTTCGACAAATTATTAACCTGTACTTCCATCTCTGGCAACATCCACAGGCACTCGTGATACACCCTAAATACGATTGCTTAGTTACCCGTGTCCATAACCCACCACACGTACACCCTTCCCCTCCCCCTCTATGTCCACCCACCGGGCACCCGCCACAGCCGCTCCAGGGGGATCTCATTGATGGGCCAGGTGTCGCGGGCGAAGTGGACGGGGGCATCAACGTGGGTACCTGAGTGTTCCGACGTGCAGAACTCGTTGAGCTCCACCCTGTCACGGCGCCGCGACACCCACGGCAAGGGAGGGAGAGCAGCGTTACATGGTGTGTTGGTGTAAAGGTATACAAGTGTTCAGAAGAGACACTCAAGAAAAGCTTTTATGCACGTCATGCACCTCACAAACATTGATCAGTGTGATAACAGTGATGGTAGTGGTGTTGATGTTAGTACTCAAGAGACTCACTATGTATATGCATCATACAAAAGGAGTAAGTGAACTAGCCATATTCCAAGGTCATTCGTGCCCTTCTTCAGGACAGTCATGCTGAATGGCCGCAGCTTGGGGGAAGTGGGCGCATCCACGTTGTAGGTGTAGGAAAGTTCAACCAGGCGCGGGACGACGGGTGAGGCGGCCATCACCACCAGCAGCGCCAGGACGTGCAGGGCCATCATGGCGCGAAAAATGCTGCAGGAGGGAGGAAAACATGGCGCCAGCGTGGGTAAAAAAACACGTCATTTCAAAGTTGTACCACATTCGTAGGCAGACGTGACGTGGTTTGTTGTACTGGAGGACATGCTGATGTTTGCACTCTCATGACGGCTCTTCAGCTCAAAATAATTAGAAAAGTTTAGGTCAAATGATTTCAAATGAAGCATATATAATTATGTTCAGCCAATCGGTTCCAAAAGTAATCTAGTATATAGTAAATTAGGCTATCATTCATATCACTTATAAAACTGCTAGAATGTTTTAGTAGTGTACGGGCGTATTTACCATCTGGTACTTAACGACAACATTTATATCTATTCTGAAATATTTGAGGGCAATGGAGACGTCCAAAGTGAAAACCTTGATGTTTTTTAGCATCTTCTTTTGGTGACTTGTGTGAGTTGTGTTACTTTAGTGAGTTTGGCCTTTGTTTTATGTATGAGGGGTTCTGGCCAAAGGCAACAAGGCTCACTGTTACAGGTACTTACCAGCCCTAGTCCTGCGTCCGCAATTCACTGTCACGTCCTAATTAGTGATCTTGTGCACAAATAGTATAATGTATAATCAACTCAGAGAGGAAAAGAGACAGGCAGGAGGAGTCTCTGACGTTCCTGTAGGGTTAACGGCAAGCGAGTGGGAAAGAATGTGTGAGTGGCCCGTCACTCTCTCTTTATGGCCGGCGGGGCGTGGCCATAAAGTGCTGACGATAACAATGTCAGCAAAGAAAGTGGGAGACTCCTGATAACATATATGATAAAATGACTGTAATGTTTGTTATTTTCTGTGTTTTCCTTATTTTTTCTTAACCTGTTTGTACCATGTAGTCTTAATCTGTCATTTATTAATTGTTTCGGACCAAGTTTTGGAAATTTTTTTTATTTTGAATATTGATTTTAATTTTGTATTAGACTGAAACATTACTTATATTAAATATTGCAATGTACTCAATAATAAAAAAAAAAAAAAAACTATTTATATCTGTTGGTTTTGCATTTAAATGATGATAATAACCATGAAAACACTTCACTGTTACACGGGTCATATTGCTCTGCCTCATGTACATACTCTCAGTCACAGGGATGTCTTGTAGTAGCGCCACACGCACATTTGTCACACGCACGTCCAACACAAAAAGAACACAATAGCAGTGTTGCTATACGTGGCGAGTGATCCGCGTCTCCGGGAAGGCAGCTCCATCCACTATCATGGAGGGAACGAGGACTTTAGCCTCCCACTCGAGCACCACAGTCCTCCCCCTCGTCGTTTCTTATACTTACGCATGGAAAAATATTCTCCCGACTACATCTTAATTTACCACTCAAGCGATACTGGCTGACTGTGTATCTGTTCTTTTTGTACTTATCAAGCTTATGTAAGTGATACGTGCCCTACACTTC
Source organism: Scylla paramamosain (assembly GCF_035594125.1). Taxonomy (NCBI): domain Eukaryota; kingdom Metazoa; phylum Arthropoda; class Malacostraca; order Decapoda; family Portunidae; genus Scylla; species Scylla paramamosain. The sequence continues at coordinate 11,995,457 of NC_087177.1, forward strand.
AGTAATGTGACACACACACACACACACACACACACACACACACACACACACACACACACACACACACACTAATACCTTCTAAATCGAAAGGAGAGTGCTGGAGAAACGGGTGAGGTTCGATGCGCGTCGGATCCAAGGAAAGACTGGAATGTTTTGCTCGACTACATACATACTGTGTCTCTGGTTCTGCTACGGTGACCGCGACCTTCAGCCCAGGTGGTTCTGGCCTCGGGGGACGCAAGGGACCGAGAAAAAAGTTACCGGCGATGAATAGGCTGTCAGCGACCCACTCAGTCATCAGATACGGATGATTAGATAAACTATTGTGTCAAGGCGGAAGGCAGCCCGTAGTCAGTCGTAGGTTTAGATTTAGAAACTTAATGATTCAACCGAGAGTCGTGGTGGTGGTGGTGGTGGTGGTAGGAATGGTACGTGTAATGTGAATTTTGTACTGGATTAACTGTCCTAGTTGTGGCATCATACTTCTGGTCATGGTCACAAGTTGAGTGTTATGTGCACCGCTCTCGCTCCCCCTGTGCTGAGAGTATTTTGCCAGTCTTAGTCTTCTAATCTGCTGGGAATCTATAAGTTTGTTTTTTAAAACTGTCGGCAGACCAGAAGACTTTAGATTGAGGAATATCACAAAAGGAATGATACCAGCAGTGCTATCTTCTGGGTGTATGTACTGTGTACCTTCTTTGCTAAAGTGAAGATCTCTCTCTCTCTCTCTCTCTCTCTCTCTCTCTCTCTCTCTCTCTCTCTCTCTCTCTCTCTCTCATAGGAACATAAGAACATAAGAAATAAGGGAAGCTGCAAGAAGCCACTAGGCTTACACGTGGCAGTCCCTGTATGAAGTATACCTACATATGTCCACCTATCATCCCCATCCATAAACCCGCCTAATCTAATGTCTTACCATTAAAAACATGATTACAGAGTCCATTCCACTCATCTACCACTCTATTTGAGAACCAATTTCTTCTTATCTCTTTCTTAAACCTAATTTTTCAAGCTTGAACCGGTTATTTCTTGTTCTGTCATGGTTGCTAATCCTAAGAATTTTGCTTACGTCCCCCTTGTTATAACCCTTATACCACTTAAAGACTTCTATCAGGTCCCCTCTTAACCTACGTCTCTCTAAAGAATGCAAATTTAACAGCTTCAATCTCGCCTCGTAAGGAATATTCCTCATCCCCTGTTTCCTTTTAGTCATTCTCCTTTGTACTGATCTAATAGACCCATATCCTTCCTGTAATGTGGGGACTAGAATTGCATAGCGTAGTCTAGATGAGGTCTGACCAGTGCCAAATATAATTAATGTTACTTCGGGTCTTCTACTTTTAACACCTAAAAATTAATCCTAATACCCTGTTTGTCCTGTTTCTGGCCTCTATGCATTGCTTTGATTCCTGACTTACCGGATGTTAACCTTGGAGCACTGGAGACTGGTAGCTGTCCTTGTGTCCGGAGAGAGACTATCTTAATGTTTGGGGTAAATTACGTGTGTGGGAGGCTGGCGCAGGCGTGCCCACCGGAATACATTTTTTTTTTTTCTTTCTAAGAAGTAAGAACAACAAAAATCCAGTGAAAAAAAAAAAAAAAAGGCCCACTGAGATGCCACTCCCCAAATAGGGTCCAAAGCGGTAGTCCAAAATTGAAGGGTAAGTATCTTGAAACCTTCCTCTTAAGGGAGTTCAAGTCATAGGAAGGTGGGAATACAGAATTAGACAGGGAGTTCCAGAGTTTACCAGAGATACTCTTTCACGCATTTTCTTTCTTCTTTTTTCGTCGTCAGTTTAGGACTATTTAAGCTGAATCAAGTTCTTAGTTTTTGACTCACTAGGAATGTTTGAAAGAATATTAGTTAACTTTATAGATGGAAATGATAGGTGGAAGGAGAAGAGCGTGTTTCATACAGGGACTGCCACATGTAGGCCTGATGGCTTCTTGCTACTTCCCTGAGAGAGAGAGAGAGAGAGAGAGAGGTACTAGACTAATGTAAGATTGTCAGTAATAAGTAATTTACCAGTTTTATTCATTTTATTTATTTTCATTTTACTTTATAATTTGTAGGCCTAATGAATTGCTTTTTCTGTGAGAGAGACACTGGCCAAGGGCAACAAAAACGTTCGAAAAAACAAAAGGCCCACTACAGTGCCAGTCCCCAAAGAAAAGTTAAAAGGATAATCGCAAAACGGATGACGTGTCTTGAAATCTCTGTTTTGGAAGAGTTCAAGTCATAGAAAGGAGGAAATACAGAAGCAGGGAGGGAGTTCCAGATTTTACCAGAAAAAATAAAAAAAAAGAAATGAATGATTGAGGATGCTGGTTAACTCTTGCTTTAGAGAGGTAGATAGAATATGGGTGAGAGAAACTAGAAATTCGTGTGCAGCGACGATGCGGGAGGAGGGAAAGCATGTAGTTTGTGAGATCAGAAGAGCAGTCAGCGTAAAAATAGTGGTAGAAGAAAACAAGAGATATAGCATTACGGCGATGATTGGGAAACTGAAGATAGTCAGTGAGAGGAGAGAAGTTGATAAAACCAAATTCTTTGTCTAAAAGCGCGGAATGAGTGGAACCCTCCCCTCGCCCTCCCTAGATGTGAAGCATACTCCATACACGGACGGATAAGACCCCCTGTGCAGAGTTAGCTGTTGGGGGTGGGTGAGAAAGACTGGCGGATACGACTCAGAAGGCCTAACTTTATAGCGGCTGTTTCAACTAGAGATGAGATGTGAAGTTTCCAGTTTAGATTATCAATAAAGGACAGACCGAGGATGCTCAGTGTAGAAAAGGGGAGGACAGTTGAGCGTCACTGAAGAAGAGAGGATAGCTATCTGGAAGGTTGTGACCAGTTGACAGATGAAGAGTTTTTGAGGCATTGATCAATACTCACGTCTCTCAGTAAGTCTTAAACATCTATCATTATCTATCACTGATTGCCAGTATGGGTTCTGTCTTGACCGCTCTACTTTTTTTTTGTTTTGGGAAAGTTAAGAGGGTTCTGCCCAAGAAATGATAATGATAGTAGTGATAGCAGAATGAGAGTAGGAGGAATAGGAAGAGGAGGAGGAGGAGGGTGTGCGGCGCATAAGAACAAAACAGCAGAAAAACATAAGGGAAATTACGAGAAGTCACCTGACCTTACACGTGGCAGCTCCTGCATTAACAGAACAAATCTTTAACCAACTATGAAGGGGAATTGAAATCTTTCCATGGGTTGTAATTGTGTAGTTAAATGCATTTATTTTTTTCCTCGGGTGAATTGAAATTATGATAAGTGATACGCTGAGGTTGGAGATTTTATTCGTTGTCATGAAGCTGATAGTAAGTAAAAAACAAAAAAAGGAAATGTAAGAAAACCATAAAAGAAAAGAAGTAGGTAAGCAAACAGTAGAATTCCACAAATGGATGAATGAAAGAAAGAATTTAAATAAGCAACGTAAATTAACTTCCCTAAATCAACTGATGTACGTAAGTGGACCATTTTTTCTGTGTGATGATATCCTGGACACACACACACACACACACACACACACACACACACACACACACACACACACACACACACACACACACACACACAACACTCACACACACACCAGATGACCTGCTATTTTTATTAAATTTCCAAAGCGTGTTAGTGGCAAACATCCTCCACCATCACTACCACCACCACCACCACCACCACCACCACCTTCCATCTCCAGTATGCTTAAAGATCATGGCTTGCACTGTTGGGTGATTCGTCATACAACTCTGCGATGATTCTGGACGGGCCGCCGCTGCCCCCTCCGATCTTCATAGGCATCACGGTGACCAGGAAATTGGTGGTCGGCAGCTGGAAGGAGGGAGAGGACTGTTCGAAGAGGTTTTGTTACCCTGAGTATCTTCTGTTTCTTGAAGTGATTAGGTGTAGTGATGGTGTGTTTATTATGATGTTGGGAAGAGGGAGAGAAATGTATCATGAAAATGGTTAGATAAAGTGATTAATTAAGTGCCGTGCTTAAAACTTAAGACTTTCTGTAGAGGACCAGCCAGCAGGAGGGAAAAATGGTTGTGGTGACTGTATTACCCAGTCTGATTATAGAGTGGATTAAATGTAAGATTTCTAGTTATATCGTGACGGACACATCAGGAATTTTAGGCACACAGAAGGCAGCGAGGTGAGTGGCATCGCAGCAGGAAGTGTGTGTGGTGTATGGCGCACTCACCTGGTCCAGGTTGGCCACGTTCTCGATGCCGTACACGTTGTGGGAGTACATGCTGGTGTGGGCCTCGTAGTTGGTGGAGCTGCCTACGTCCACAGAGCTGGTGTCAATCCCCACGCCCACCACGCCCTTGCTGAGACCGTTTCTGTCACCGTACGTGGCCAGCCAGGTGCCAGCCTCCTTGCTTAGGCCTGTGGAGAGACACATTTGTTGACGGCATGATGGTGTCAGTGACAGCCTCACTGCGGCCGTGTCACGAGCCACGAGTTAAAAGAGCATTCACTCCACGGCGAAGAAACGTGTGGCTTTGTGTTCATCATCGCCCTCCGTCAGAAAGAAATTAATAAAGGTCTTTCTTCTAATTATTTGTTGATAAATCGAGTACTAAGTAGATTAACTGGATATTCATCTTTTATTACTCATTTCATTGAAAGTAGGATGAGATTTTCAACAGAATCCAACCACTGAATCCAAGCAAATTTACTTAAGAAATGGTCGTTTGAGGCCGCCTGCCACTCACCCGGGAAGTTGAAAGTTCCATGCTGGTCGACTCCGGAGTACTCATCCAAGTTGTGGCTCTTGGCACCCCAGCCTGTGCGCAGGAAGACCACTGCCCCATCAGGAATGGCACCGTGCTGACTCTCCCACGCCTCCAGGTCTGACACGGGGATGGCGTAATTCTTGTCTATGGACGTGGCAACTGCCTCAGACACGTCAATCACCACCCCTGCAAGAAAATAAGTGCGCATCACGACTCGGGGGTGTTAGCAGCACACGCAGCCTGGCAATAGTCCCCAACCTCTGCAAGAAGCCACTTGTGTGTAAGGAGTCGGGAGCGTTGGCAGCACACACAGCCTGACAACACTCCCCGTGGAGGAATTGGACACCCTCACAGCAACCTCATGTCTCTATTCGTCCATCAAAATAACAAGCATTTAAGTTCTTACCCTCCCATCTGGCACTGCTCAGATGTTGCATTCATTTAACCTCCCTGATCTGTCCAGCCCACTCACCTGGCACTCGCCACAGCCGGTCCAGGGGAATATCGTTCACTGGCCAGCTGGTGCGGGAGAAGTGCACGGGAGCGTCCACGTGAGTGCCAGAATGTTCCGCCGAGCAGAACTCATTCATTTCCAGCCTGACACAGGAACAGGGACGGAACAACAGCGTTAGGTGATGTGGGGTGAATGGTGAACAAAGTCAGTGTGTGTGTGTGTGTGTGTGTGTGTGTGTGTGTGTGTGTGTGTGTGTCCTGCTACCTCGTTTTACCTCTTCCACAGAACTCCGCCCCACCCAGTGCACCATCACATAATTCGCACCATGTTAGGTCTCGTTCATCAGTGTTAGTTCCATGTCTCGGTCGGCAGTTTTTCCCTTTCTCTGTCCCTGGTTTGCCTGCTTATCGAGTTTTTTCCCCGTCCCCTGCCTCCCTCAAGGTCTGACCACTAATATAACACAGCCTCTTTATGGCCAGTCTCTCTCTCTCTGTCAACAGATGATCAATATGTTTTGCGTTTTTTCGTCCTTCACGTGCTCCTTGAGTCCGTCAGCATCGATCTCCTGAGCTGATTCTGGTTCATGGCTCCTCATCATCTATGCCAGACAGCGAATGTGAGAAGAAAATGTCACGACTTTTTAAGCTCTGACAATATTCAAACAGTTTAATGTATTAAGTGTTGTTATTTTTTTTACAAAGACTAAGCGTGTCTGATGAAATTACATAGTTCCTACGTGTCTGTTAGAGTACCCTTTCTGAATTTATTTTAGAAAGACACGCTGCGTGAACATGTTAACTCACTTACCAGTATCCCTCTTCCTGGATGCCTTTCACTATTGTGCTCATGTTGAAAGCCCTCAGACTGGGCATGGTCGGGGCGTCCACGTTGTAAGTGTAGGTTAGATCCAGCAGGCGCGGTGGTGGCTCATTCGTGGCGCGGGAGGCAGCTGGAGGAGCGGCCAGGAACAGCAACAGCAGGAGGGCGATGGATGGACACAGGTTGGGAGTCCTGGTCATGATGCTGAAGTAGTAGCAGAAGGAACCGTCGTGAGAGGAAAGACAAAAACAAGTTAGCGACACATGTAGTACCTATGGCTTAAAATAGTATAATGCACACTAATATAGGAATGGTACTGGTAATAAATACATTTAACATTCAAGCGCTCATACAAGACAAGTTATACGAAACACACAAACATTACACTGTCATAATGACTTCTTTGTTGTCACGGTCACTATGTAATTGAGTTCCTTCTACAACTGCTCTCACTGTGTTTGGGATTTTTTTCTCAATCTTAGATCCTCTGACTTGCTAAGAATCTATCAGTTATCAGGATTCATACGAAGGCTGAGGGGCTGGATGACTATGCCACTGTGGAGTCATAAATTGTTGGTTATTTCTTGACCTAACACCGGTATAAGGCTTCTCTTAATTGAACTGACCTTGTAAAAATAAAATAAAGCAAGGTAATGTGGTCTTCCCTGAAACGACTAAACAAGTTGCTAGTATCAGTAAAAGCGGTATAGCCACGTCAACCAGAAAGGAAGAATGAAAAGCAACTGCGTCCTTGCCTCTCTTGCCTCTGCACCTTGAACTGAGAAGACCTCCCCATGTCACCAATGAATAAAATGCATGTTAATTTATTATGGCTAGAAGACTCTCATAATATCACAGAAAATGGGTGTATTAGTCAAAGGTAACTATTACTTACAATACTAAATGCTTACTAACACGTATAGAAAGGCATAAATAATTAAGTATTTAGCGACAGTAAAGGGAACGACAGGAGTGAAATAGTTAAGGGAAACGAAATGAGGTGAACATATGTGATGAAATCAGAGAAAAATAAAAAAAAGGTATTTCTGTTATTTTCGGCAAAAATAAAAAAAGGTATTTCTGTTATTTTCGGCTATAGCTGGAAACAGGTGGATGCAGAATGTGACTACTTCTGGCAACTCAAGGCTGACTGCGCACACGGATATCCGGAGATTGTTATGCGCATGACCGAATCGGCCTCTAAACTCATTCATTGCTAATAAATAATTTTTTTTTCCCCATAACTTCTCACATTGTCAAGTACTTATTTTAGCAATATAATGTTTTCAAATACTTGTGAAGCTTAGAAAAGACAAAATAACCTATTCTCATATTTTCTGTGTCCATTCAAGCAATTATTATTTTTTTCTTTAAGTGTCCTGAATATTAACAAGAGAAAATTTTACAGGAAGCCCTGAATATTTACAAGAAAGACCTTGACAAGATGCCTTGAATATTAACAAGAGAGACCTTGACAGGAACAGAGTTAAGATTACCTTCTCTGTATCTGCCTCGTGGCACATTCCTTACATTTAGCACACGCCACTGTTACTAGTTAGTATTTATATCCTCACAGGTGTACAGTATGTCTTTGTCTACAGTACGTACATGTGCCTCCTGCCCCAGAAATAATTAACCTGCTGGTAAAGAAACGTAACACAGAATAAATTGTGTTTTTGTTAGCGATAACTGGTGACAACTCGTGATCCTCTCAAAGAGCGTGGGAAGCTGATAGGAAAGCTGTAGCTTATCAAAAGTGAAAGATAGAGAGAGAGAGAGAGAGAGAGAGAGAGAGAGAGAGAGAGAGAGATAACGAAAAAAAGGTCTGAGAAAACAGAAAAGTATGGAAGAAAATTAGAGGGCGTATTACAATTATTGATTTGTTTTTAACTCATTTATCGTATTATTGTTATTATTATTATTATTATTATTATTATTATTATTATTATTATTATTATTATCATTAGTGTTGTTGTTGTTGTTATTGTAGTCTGTCTTTTTTTCTCTTTCTCTTACGTGTATTTATATAGGTAAAAAGGCAGGCCGAATATAATCATTATCCATCTCTCTCTCTCTCTCTCTCTCTCTCTCTCTCTCTCTCTCTCTCTCTCTCTCTCTCTCTCTCTCTCCGATGGTCACTTGTTTACACGCAGGCAGGTATTACAATTATAGTCAGAAGGTCAAAAGTTACGCGATCTCCTTCACTCACACAATGTTCACAGTTTTCCGTAAGGCCCAAGTCCTCTCACCTCACCTTTTCAATTTATTTTTTAATCAGTTAACTATCATTTTTTTGTCTTTTTTTATGTAAGAGAGACGCTGGTCAAGGAAAGCAAAAAAAAAAAAAAAAAAAAAAAAAAAACACGAGGAAGGAAAGCGGGCCCATGTAAGATGCCAACACCATAAGTGGAGAGGTAAACACTGAAGGAGGCCACAGGTAGGACAGAGACAAATCCGCATCACCCACCTACATATACCAGTGTTTATGAGACCTCAGTGCTCTGGGCGTGTTGACTTATTGGGTCATCTGTTCATTGTCGAGGTTTTCTGTCTGTTGTTTAGGTCTTCTGTCGACTGTTCAGGTCTTCTGTCGACTGTTCAGATCTTCTGCCGATTGTTTAAGTCTATTGACGATTATCTACGCCTTCTGTTGATTATCTAGGGTTTTTGTCGATTGTTGTGGTCTGTCAGTTGTCTAGGTCTTCTGTCAACTGTCAAGGGAGCAATGATAAGGAACGTGATAAGCAAGAATCACCCACACGTTGAAAAGTCGCGCCTGTGTGTGTGAAAAGTATCATCTGTAGATTATGGCAGACCTGGCGGGGAAATACTCGCATATAGATATGTACCTTTTTTTTTTCTTTTACTTGGCTTGAATACATATAGAACGCCAGCAGGTATCTTAACACCAGGTAACGCTAAACTGATACGCATTCTCTCTCTCTCTCTCTATCTCTCTCTCTCTCTCTCTCTCTCTCTCTCTCTCTCTCAAGTGGCTGGTTTAGCTAATACTCGCTTGGTTGAGGAGTGTCTGTGGCGAGGAGGGAGAGTGAAGATCCTTAGGTGAGATCCGTAGGTGTTCTTGACGTCAGAACCAGACCGCTACTGACGCCGCTGACCTTTTTGCCTCCTCGCCTCTCCCAGTATACAGCCTCGTACTTAGCCTGTGTTTAGTTTTCGCACGGCAACATTCACTGCCAACACATTTTCGTTCAGCGACACAAGAATGGTGGTATTTTTTCTCTATAACTCATGGTAGGTTACAAGTATGGATGATTGTACTGTTATGCTACTGTAAATGTCTTCTGTTCTATAAGGTAATTTCACTGTCACATTATCGTTGAGCAAAATAAGACCCGTATTCAGATATACTTCGCTCTCTCACCGCGACTATTTTCAAAGGCCACAGAGATGATTAATCGAATTCTCAAGAGTATTTCTAGTAGCTACTAATGTAGAACTATAAAAACACCCTTGAAAACCCGTGTCACTTCAACTATACCGTTTTGAATGTAGTGGAGGTGCGGCGCAGAAGTGTTTCAGAATACGAGCATAAGAATGAAGGTATTTTCCTCTATAAATCATGGTAGGGTATGTGTATGGATGATTATACTGTTATGATACTGTAATTACTCTCTATTTTGTGAGAAAAATTAGTGTATGGGTGTATTGTATTAACAGTGGTGTCAGAAAGGCTACTACAAGGTCACTTCTGATTAGAATTCTTTGTCTTACGCATCATTCATTCATCTCACAAGAAAGTGTCTGGTTTGAGTACATAAGATACCATTCACACCACACCATTCACATCCCAGCATTCATACCCCATCATTCACACCTCACTGTTCACACCACACCATTCACATCCCAGCATTCATACCTCATCATTCACACCTCACTGTTCACACCACACCATTCACATCCCAGCATTCATACCCCATCATTCACACCTCACTGTTCACACCACACCATTCACATCTCAGCATTCATACCCCATCATTCACACCTCACTGTTCACACCACACCATTCACATCTCAGCATTCATACCCCATCATTCACACCTCACTGTTCACACCACACCATTCACATCCCAGCATTCATACCTCATCATTCACACCTCACTGTTCACACCACACCATTCACATCCCACCGTTCATACCCCCATCATTCACACCTCACTGTTCACACCACACCATTCACATCTCAGCATTCATACCCCATCATTCACACCTCGCTGTTCACACCACACCATTCACACGCCTCACCATTCACACCTCATCCTTTACGTTACACTCCACGCTCCTCTCACACATACACAGTCTGTCATAATTCAATAAGTATGTCTCACTAACCTATCTCATCAAAGGGGTATATATACATACTTAACTCTTTTGCTGCGATATACAACAATTCACAGCACCAAGATGTGTAGAATCTTTTCAAACACCATAAGGAAGAGGAATTAAACCAATGTATTTTCCAGTGTCTAGCTTCTTTAACTCTATGCAATGTAAGAATCCAACTAGTTATATTTGTATCTCTCGAAAACTGTCCTATTGAAAGCTCAGATCGTTTAAGAATACGAGTCCTTTTGCCTCCTGTAGCTCTCTCCCTCTGCATTAACTTTTGTACCATTTCAAATCTCAAATGTGAATTTTAGCCTGAAATAATGTGTAATGTTTCACCTCCTAAGCGTCATTCATCCCTTACTGGTCAAGATATATACATACATACATACATACATACATATATAAAGTAGATCATAAGAAGTGTAAGTGTGACCTACGCAGCGTTATTCAGGTCACGCTGGCAAAATGTCGACACAGAAAAGAACTTGGAGTAACGATTTTTTTTTTTTTTTTTTTTCTTATCAAGGTTGAGAGGTATTGATGTCTTTGTGTGTTAGAGATTCATGGCTGCGTAGAAGTTGTTGTGGGACTCATGTTGTGGATAAGAACTTACTTTACATTATATTTGAGTGTTAAGCCACAGACAGATTGAAGAAAATATTGTACAGTCACTTAAATCAGTGATGTCTTTATTACCTGCAAACTCTACGACGATACTTGCCACTTTACACGCATCTTAAGACCAGCATTTTGTCAAGTCTGGTGCGCCACTCAGCCTCTGTCTATATCAGGTAAAGGCACAATACATGTACGTTGGTTTGAGGACAAAGCTAGAGAGGCGAGACTGAGGTTGTTTGGGAATGTCAAGAGGAGAGACGAGGGAGGAGGATGCTGGAGATGGATCTACCAGGCAGGAAAAATTAAGGAAGGCCTAAGAGAAGGATTATGGATGTAATGAAAGAAGACATGCTTGCAATGAATCAGTATGACTGAGGAAGGTGCAGAAAATCGAGTCCATTATAGGAGGTCGATCTACTGTGGCGACTCTTAACGGGAGCAGCCGAAAGAAGAATAAGAAGAAATCCCATAAAATTATAAGACTGTGTTCCTAATGGCAGATGAAGGAAATTCATACACAGTCAATGGGTCTATCGTCATTCATCCACATCTGAGTAAAAGGACAGACAAGCTAGTGATATCTAATGCCACAATGGGAGGTACACAATGCAGGTTTACTGCTGTCACGGTGCTAGAGGGAGGGACCTGAGCTCCTGCCTGCATTATGAGGAGGAATGCTCAGGGGAATACTTCAGTGGTCCTTATGGACTCAAAGCTTGGCTGTTTTTTTGTACATATGATTTTGTGGCTGGGCTGGGGAGGTGCTGCGTTCAACAACATTTTCTTCACTATCATCTGACTCGTACATTTGAGTCTCTTTGGTTGTAATAATCGAAAAGTGACTACTGGTCTTGAATAATTTATAATCACTGCTTCATATGGTGCGTCAATCTCTGCGTCCAATACTTTTCTGTCTCTGTCTCTCTCTTATCACATTGTCCTGTGCCGCACCTCAGACGTGACCACCAAGCACGCCAGCGCCTCACAGCATCCCTCGTGCATGTGTACGTTACGGTTGGGACGACCTTCTGTTCGACAGCCTATGCGTCCTGAAGAAAGCGAAGAGCGAGGATGAAAGGCAGCAGCAGGCCGGTGAGCAAGGGCCGGAGGGTTGAGGCGAGGGCTGAGGATCCTTGCCCAACCTCGGCAATGATGCGGGCTGGAGCACCGGTGCCTCCCTTAATCCTCAAGGGCATCACAGTCACGTAAGACCCGACAGTCGGCAGCTGCAAGAAGAGAGGTAGAAAGTAATAAGAATTACAACAGGGAAAACGACTTACGAGAAGCGTGTTTGTAATCAAGCAAGTAATAGTGTCTGGAGTTCACATTATTTTTGTTACGAGTTATTTGAAAGTTTGTTATAATAAAGCACTACTGTTTACATATTTACTTAGAAAACTTATCATGATATTACGTTGCCACAGACACACAAAGAATTGCACACACATTTGAAGGAAAAACAAACACATCTCATCCCACGACTCTCACTCTCAGACTTGTGTTTACCAAGGTCAGTCAAGCTCGGTCAAGAATTAAGCAGATATGAAGAAGAAAACAAGCACTCCCTTTCCCATGACTTTCACCTCCAGACTCGCACGGAAAAGAAAACAAACTCTCCCTATCCCACGACTTTTACCCCCAGAGTCGTATTTCCCAAGGTCAGTCACGCTCTTCAGTGACCTCTGCGCTCACCTTGTCCAGGTTAGCCACGTTCTCCAGGCCGTAGATGTTGCCGGCGAAGAGGGCGGCATGGGCTGGCATGCGTACAGACTGTCCTTTGTCCAGGGAGAGGGTGTCGATCCCAACGCCCACAATACCAATAGTGTGGCTGTTGTTCTTACCGTGATTCGCCAGCCACTCCGCACCACCCTTGCCGATACCTGCGAGGAGAGGAGCTTTAAGTAATCCGTATTCTCAAACATTTCAGCACCTTGTCGTAATTATTTCTACGAGTAATTTTTTCTCAAACATTGCGATGTGGGAAGTATTAATGAAGAATTAGAGTGTTCTTATGATTCTAGTGTTACTTTTAAAAGGAATAATTAACGGAACACATCGTAAGGACTAAACTTATCATTTGTGTCCTTTGCAAATACTCGTCATGAAAGCTTAAGCATTATATGTAGTTTACAAATATACCTACCTGTGTTGAAAAGAAAGACAGTAATGGTGTGTGTGTGTGTGTGTGTGTGTGTGTGTGTGTGTGTGTGTGTGTGTGTGTCGACGCTAAGCTCACTGCCGTACCAGGAAAGTTGAGATTGTTGTTCTGGTCGAGGCCAGCGTAGCTCCAGTAGTTCCTGACCATCTTGCCCCAGCCTGTGTGGATGAAGACCAGCGCGCCGTCGGGGATGACTCCGTGCTGCGCTTCCCAGTCCATCAAGTCCTTCTGGTTCACCTCGTAGTTCTTGAGTCGCTTCTCCTTGATGGTCTTGGAGACGTCCACCACCACGGCTGTGACGCATGCAAAGTGGGCATGAGAGAGAGAGAGAGAGAGAGAGAGAGAGAGAGAGAGAGAGAGAGAGAGAGAGAGAGAGAGAGAGAGAGAGAGAGAGAGAGAGAGAGAGACTATGCCCCAAATGAAGCCGTCTCTTATACCTTGAACAACCTTAAATGAAGCCCTCATTTGTAATTTCTAAGGCCTAGAATGAAGCCCTTTCAGGACTCTTATATCTCCTACAGGCCAAAGTGAAACATTTCATATACCTTACACTCCCCAAAATGAAGCTCTCTTATACCCTCCACAAATCAAAGTGAAGCACTCACTCATAGCCTCCTTAACCAAAACAAAATGAAGCTCTCCCTTCTACTCTCTACAACCCAAAATTAAGCCCTTAATGAAGCTCTGTCTTATACCTTCCACCTCCTAAACTGAAGCCTTCCTTTGTACTTTACGCTACCAGAAATGAAGCCTTCCCCTATGCTCTCTACAAATCGAAATTAAACTCTCAGTGAAACCCTGCCCAAAAGAAGCCCATCTCAACGTCACCCACCTGGTATCCTCCACAGCCTGCTGGTGGGAATAGCCTCCAGAGTCCACCCATTCTCGCTGTTGTGTCGAGGGGCGTCGATGTGCGTGCCGGCGTGCTCCGAGGTGCAGATGTCGTACAGCTCGACCCTGGGGAGCCAAGGAGGGGGTCTGGTCAGGGCGAGGTGCAGTCTTGGTCAGCGGTCAAATCACTTACAGTATTCACTCTTGTCGTTATGTTATTATTTTTTTATTGTAAGACGGGCATTGGCCTAGGACAACAAAAGAACGGAAAAAAGGCCCACTGATGTGTTTGGCCCTAAAGAAAGGTACAAAAATCTGGCCAAAAGTTTAGTAATCTGCCACTTTAATTTCTACTGTATCAGGTTTTCCGTAAGTCTGAAGTTACCTGCTCTCCTGACTATCTCCTTGGTAACTGAAAGACTCCAAGATGACCAAAGAACCTAAGATTGAGAGACAAAATGGATAGATACTGTGAAAGTGAGGGTGATATGTCTTACACAGGGACCGCGACATGTACCGTGTGTCTGATGGCTTCTTGCAGCTTCCCTTACTTTCTTGCTTTCTTTTTATATTCCAAGTTTACTCGACTTCCGACCACGAATATTAACTATTAGAAAATTGTGTTTGGCTGTGATACTTGCCTCGCAGTAACTTAATATTAAAGACTGTGGTGTACAGTACTTACAATGACGATCTTTTATGTGCTTTGTTATTCAGTTTGTTTGGACAGAGATATTATTCACTATTTTGTATTTTGTTATTTTATATTCTGTATTTTATTATGTATTATCCATTTTGTATTAAGTATCGTTTCTTATTATGTATCTTACTGGTACATGTTTCTGGTTCTCCTGTGTGTGTGTGTATGTGTGTGTGTGTGTGTGTGTGTGTGTGTGTGTGTATGTGTGTGTACTCATTCCTACCACAAATTGATCTTGTTCCGCCCCTTCCGCACCAACTCCTGCTTGAACTGCCGCAGCCGGGGAGAGGTTGGGGCGTCGTCGTTGAAGGTGTAGGAGAGTTCGATGAGTTCTGAGGCGGCGAGGGGCAGGAGGGTCGCGGCCACCATCACCACCACCAGGCGAGGCGACACACCCATGGCTGCCTATGCTGCGATGGAGCGAAGGAGGGGGGGCTCAGGGAGTAAAGATGACGTGCATGTAAGTGTGTGTGTGTGTGTGTGTGTGTGTATGTTGTGTTGTGTTTTTCCTTCATCCGCTATTGTCTGTGATCTCTCACCTGCTTCATCTCTCTCTCTCTCTCTCTCTCTCTCTCTCTCTCTCTCTCTCTCTCTCTCTCTCTCTCTCTCTCTCTCTCTCTTTCAGCATTTTCCTTTCCCTTCTTTTCTTCTTTTTCCTCGAGTGTCAGACCAGAAGGAGGAAGGTTAATTAGAACGACAAATATCAATATAAAACTACAAAACACTTTACCATTACTCAAGGTGTTCAGGTGTTGATTTGCTCCAGCTTATATCTCCCTCTAACTGCGTGGCGCGTAAACATGACATACACATGATGGGAATAAATAGTAGTGGTTGTGTTCTGCGTGTGTAGCGACGAATAAGAAAAGAAAAACATGAACTAGACAAAATTTCGTGTTCCGTGTTTTGAATGTTGACTTTGGCGTTGACGTAGCTCGCTCCCATCTCAAGGTTATTTTAGACAGCGGAGGGAGGAAGGGAAGGAGGAAAGCGCAGGTCAGGCAGGTTGGTTAAGGCAGCGTCTTGGCAGGGAAGTCACCCTTCGTCAAGATGCGGAGGAGTGAAGGAGGATGAGGACGCATTGAGCAGGGATAGGTATCGCTTTTGGGGACACGTGTGTCGTCGAATTTATTGGTTAATGGGAGAAGGAAAGTGTGAGTGCGTAACATTATAGTAAGATCACACACACACACACACACACACACACACACACACACACACACACACACACACACACACACAAAGTTTATTAACACAGGAGAACCAGAAACATGTACCAGTGAGATACGAAGCAATATTTAATACAAAATGGATAATACATAATAAAATACAGAATGTAAAATAACTAAATACAAAATAGTGCATAAAGATATTGAAGAAGCGAAAAAGAGCGGTATATAGATTTTGAACAATAAGAGAAATGAAAAGGAAGGAAAAAAAAAAAAAAAACAGCTCTACAGGGAGGAGAAACACGTCAGAAAAAAAAAAAAAAAGGAAAAGGAAGGAAGAAACAGAATACCCTCACAATGAAGAACACGATATAAAGGCGATACTCCCGGAAAACAACTGAACAAAACAAATCACACACGCGAATATCTTGACTTAGAAATGGAGGGATTATCATTACACACTCAGATGTAGTAATAGCAACCATATTTCTGTATGTATTACAATGAAGACCCCTCCGTGTGGAAATGACAGGCAGACAGACAGAACACACTAACAAGAGGAGATCCAAAATAACCTTGACTTTATAAATGGAAGGGTTAATACTGACCTAATACGGTACTATAAACCATATTATTCCGTGTGTATATTAGTACAGCAAAGACAGACATACAAGGGACAATTTCAAGAGGAAAGTAATAGAGTAATAGATTGATTACAAAGTAATAAAGGCAGAGAGACAAAACATAATAAGAAGAAATCGAAAATAATACTAGGATGGTGACGCCTAACCTTACGGGACTCTTGCCAACCATCTCTCTCTCTCTCTCTCTCTCTCTCTCTCTCTCTCTCTCTCTCTCTCTCTCTCTCTCAACACACACACGTCGCGGGAGAAATATCACCCTTCCCTTTAGGACAAACGGCTCTCCCCATTACGCAAAATACATTACCCTAAAAATAAGCGACGAAGTGCACAAAAATCTTCCTTCTTTTCTTTCTAAAAGGTAAAATATGCGGTTAGCTACCCTCGTGTCTCATTGCAAAGATAAATCGTGGGTGAAAAACGAGAAATGCAAACTCAGGAGGAGGAGAAGGATGAGGAGGATGCAGGAAAACAAATAATGTAGTATGCCATGAAGAAAATGACGACTTGGGATTACAATGTAACAAAGAAAATTAAAAACTTCTATGTGAGACTATTATTACTGCACCTGTTGTTCCCGAGCGGTGACCTTGACCCTAAACTCTGACCCCTGTCCCATCCCCGGACGAGGAAAAGCAGCCCTCACCTTACTCTCTGAGCACGTGGACGCATTACTGGAGGGGTGAGGCCTGTGGAGATCCTACACTACAGTATATAATATATTACGAAAAAAGGAGAAAAATAAGACATAATAAGAAAGAGGAAAGAAAAGAAGATAGAATAAGTTAAAAAAAAAAAAGAAATGGAGATAACGGAAAACACACCGGAAGGAAACTTCACGCTAGATATAAAAAACAAGGGAACTCTGGAGAAGAAATCGGATAAAGAAACAGACACAGAACACACGCAGGACACCACAATAGGAAGGCGGCCATAACACTACACGGGTGATGGTAGCCTGGGACAAAAGGGAATTCACGGGGATGTAGAGGACAAGGCAGAGAAAGCGATAGGTAGGGAAAGTAGGCCAAGAGACGTGAGGCACCAGATGGAATGAAGGTCATCCAATAAAAACATACCAACGCCCACTTAAGCTCCGCCTCCAAATTACCCAGATACCCTGACTGGCGTTCTGTATCAAGTACCACACCTTTGGGCAGATCATATGCTTGAATGAGAAACGTGAATGATAGATATGTTAAATGATATGGAAATAAAGATAATCCAAAACAATTGTATATGATTAGAGTGACAGAGAGAATTAGACAGTAGCAAACACAGAGGCAGAGGTTCCAGAGGGCCTGACCGGAGAGGAGTCGAGATAGACGGAATAACTTGAAGTAAGTGGAACTTGAAAGTGTAATGAGGTCTAGATATCAAGTATCTTATTAAAGGAGAGTAGCATTTTACATGTTTTACGTTTGGTATGATAGGTTTGTATGGTGTGCGAAGATTGAGTTAATTACGGAATGTTTGTGGTAATTGATGAGATGCTGGTATCAGGTGTGCTTTTCGAACTGAACATTAATTGCACCGATTGAATGTTAGCAGTACTTATGAATTTGATATTGTCTCTGTTCTTGCTCGTCGACTGTGTTACATCATTTGAATAAGTTGAAGAAATATAAATTGACACCATATAACTAAACAAACTAAAGATGAATGCGAGTGAGAAATTTTGACTTGTAAGAAATGTAAATAATTAGTAATCATTAATTAAATCTTGAAAATGTAAGTTTTCAATAGCCTTTAAATACCAAATCCATGCAACATCTCGGTCACGACAAAGAAATGCATGTAGGACTCTGTTCCAGTGCATTTCCAGTACATTAATTTCTCTTTAACATCCATTGGTCTCATATGAATATAAGTAAACAAGACAACATTTCTTTTTCTTGGTGTCACTGAGGTACTGTGCACAGCATTTAAGGACGAGCTGCCAGAAGATGAGCAGTCCTCCTGGCTCACTAGAGTCTAGATGTTTATTGCATTCTTTTAGTTTATTGCACACTCTCAGCCCTCCTGTCTCGTGACTTATTAATTTTTCTAGCCATAATGTCTTGAGGAAGAAAAATACCTCACTAGTTTGATCCGCCGATAATTCATTCAGAAGGAAAGTGATGAGGTTGACCGAATTCCTCATCACTCGGCGCGGTGAGTGTTCACTGCCGCTGACGCAACGCACCGAGGTGGGCTGCTTATTTTGAGCCGCAGAGAGGGAGAGGGAGGGAGGGAGGGAGAGAGGGAGGTGAGGGAGCAGCGGGTCAGGCAAGTTGTTAGGCCGCCGCTTTGCACGGCACAGTCATCGCTTCCTAACTATTCCCGTGTGGTCTAGTGGCTAGGATACGCGGCTCTCACCCGCGAGGCCCGGGTTCGATTCCCGGCACGGGAAGTAAGTTTTGTTAGGACCATAGGGTAAAAAGTACAGGAACTCACCAGTATCAGCTAGTGAGGTATACAGGAGGAAGCTTGGGCGGGGATGGCCTGAGTGTTGCTCAAGTACCCGAATGGCTTACAATGAGGACGCGCACGTCACCACAACTAGTCATTATTACTTCATGTTGTCTTGTGCCAGCCTCTGTTTTTTGTCTGTCTCTTTCTGTGTGTCAGTCTGTCCGTCTCTCCAGGTAGACGTTTCAGCATTACACAGACACGGTGTAAGAGCCAAGAAGGATACGTTTGCTCCCTCCGTGACTAATGATACACGAGAGAGAGAGAGAGAGAGAGAGAAGCTAATGTATCCATCATGTCCATTGCATTTTAGGATAAAAAAAGTAAAATACCTCTCACTTCCTATTAACCTCTTACTTTTGCTCCCTACCGTCCTGAGCACCGCAGCGTCCCTTGGTGCGTATCCTGCGTGGCGTAACTGATCCTATTTCAGTTTAACCAGCCGTGAACATTCCTCTGTGCGTCACATTACTTGAGCTACGTGTATCGTGAGAGGCCGAGGCTGAGTTTGCGTAAGCACAGTAGGGGTCGTCTGGCGCTGCATGCCTCGCCACATGAGATAAATTGTTGAGATGCGACGATTATTATGCCAGCGTCACGCGACAATTTATGGACCTGAAGCTTCTGTGTGTGTGTGTGTGTGTGTGTGTGTGTGTGTGTGTGTGTCTTGTGTTAGGGAGACATGCCACGCCTCTCTATCTCCTCTACATCACTCTCTTATCCTCACAAAGCTCTGTCTTTCTCTTTTCTTATCCTCTTCTCCCCTTTCTTATTCTTTGCCTGCTATATCTCTTTCCTTCTCTTTTTATTCTTGTATACCGTTCTCATTGCCTTAAAGCTCTATCTTTCTTTTCTTTTATCCTCTTCTTCTCCTCTTGTTATTAATTTGTTCTCACTTAATCTCTACTTCATCTTCCCTTTCCCTCTCCTTTCGCCCTTCTATACCGTCTTCTATCTTTTTCTTCCTTTCCTTTTCTCTTCTTTCCTTTCTTTTCTCCTTTGGGTGTTCTAAATGAGTCCCTTCTACGTATATCTTTCCTTTCTTACAATCTGCTTGTGTTCATTCAGTCACTACTACTCTGCCCTCTCACACACACACTGAGAGGCTAACGAGGGGAAGTCAAGGAGGCGCGGACTGACATACGGAGTTGATGAAAATGTCAAGATAAAATTCTCAAGTTCTCTCATCTCATTGGCCTTTCTCTCCCTTCCACCTATCTGTCTCCTCCTCCTCCTCCTCCTCCTCCTCCTCCTCACTTCCTCTTGCTGAGTGTGTGTGTGTGTGTGTGTGTGTGTGTGCATTTTTACTTTTTGTATATAAAGAGAGAGAGATGGAAAGAGGTAGACTAAACAACTTCAGTAAACAAGATAAATGCAAACAAACTGACAAACAAGATGTGGTAAAACTATGCCAGAAATGCACAAACAAGCATATTTATTTCTGACATCGCATTCACATACCTCTCCCTGATTTCTCTTCTGTGTGTGTGTGTGTGTGTGTGAGGAAAGAGTGACGGACGGAAGGAGGAAAAAAATTGAGTGGCGGGAGGAAGGGGAAAAAAAAAATAAGGGAGGAGGAAAGATTGATGGACGGGAGAAAGCATGAGAGAGAAAAAAAGAAGGAGAAAAACTAGTTTACATTCCATTACTCCTGAGGTCTTGTCTTGATGGGAAAATGCTCTTATAAACAAGTCTGAAAACTCTCTCTCTCTCTCTCTCTCTCTCTCTCTCTCTCTCTCTCTCTCTCTCTCTCTCTCTCTCTCTCTCTCTCTCTCTCTCTCTCTCTCTCTAGGAAACAAGAAGCGGGTGTCTCTCCTTAAGGGATATTTTTCTTTAATTAATCATCTTTTTTGTTCTTTATTGATCAATGTGTTAAGAGATCGAATTCATGGGTAAATGTATCAGTAAATCGTTCATTGTTGGGAGGCTCACGAACACACACACACACACACACACACACACACACACACACACACACACACACACACACACACACACACACACACACACACACACACACACACACACACACACCTTATTTCTTTTAAACGCTTAAGTAATTGTCTGTTAATGTCCTCTTATTTTCGTTTGTTTTCTTGTGTGTTTTTTTCTTTTATTTTTGTGTTTTCTTCTTTTTCTCGTGTGTTTTGCTATATTTTCTCGTGTTTTCCTGTGCTCTCGTATATTTGCAGATTTTTTCTTTTTTAATGGATTCTTTTATTTTCGTAGTATTTTTTCATTTTCATTTTTCTTATATTTTTATTACGATTTTTTTATTTCTCTCTTATTTTTTTTTGTTTTCGTATGTTTTATATTTTCTGTTTTTCTTGAGCTTTTCTTCCATTTTCTCGTGGTTTTTTATGTTTTATCTTTTTTTTTTCATGTTTTCTTACTTTTTTTTTTTCATTTTCTTATGATCATACGTCATTTGGAGTGTGATGGTGGTAGTAGTGGTGAGCTTCGTTTTTTTTTTTTGGGGGGGGGTGAGTGGTGAGTAGCTGTGTTGATAAGGGTCCTTCTCACCAGCTTCCTGTTGTGCTGTGTTGAGTACATCATGACCTTCACCATTCGCAGATAAAACTTCTCTCCTCTGCTGCCACTTGTATGTTGTTTGGGATGTGCTTGTTTTTCGTTGCTTATTTGTTTATGTACAGATTCGTTAATTCATTTATTTGTTTTGTCCTTGTTTAATGGTTGTCATTGTAGCTCAATAGTACAGGCTTAATAGAATCCCTGGTCAGGTAGATGGGGAGAAGCCTTTTACCTTTACTATATTATATCTCTAAGGTTTGTTATATATATAGTTAGATCTCTTATATTAGTTAGTCATGTTAATTATCTCCGTTAGGTTAATGTACTAACTTATAATGAGTAATGTATAGTCAACAGAAACTTTCTCATAGATGGGGAGGGGCCTTAGCCTTTACTATCCATTATTATTTGCTTCAGAGTAGTGTAGCTTATCACAGACAGTCTTGCTAAGGGGTTAGGGGACTGCTATTGCTGGTGGTGGTGGTGGTGGTGCTTGTTTTCTTCCCTTCTGTTGTCTTGTGCAATTCAGCTTCTTAGAATTCTTAAGTGAGTAGGTCTTGCTTTAAACTCCTCCCACTTTTTTTTTTCTTTTTTACTAGTGACAGAACAGTTTTAGAACACTTTATTCCCTCTTTCATTTTCCTGGTGTGGCTGGCGAAGGTGAATCGGACGAGGTAGAAATGACCCCCCCCCCCCCTCTCTCTCTCTCTCTCTCTCTCTCTCTCTCTCTCTCTCTCTCTCTCTCTTGGCAGCAGTCTCAGAGTTGGGATTTCCTCAGTCTTGCCTGGCCGCTGTTGCTATAGTTCGTGCTGTTGCTGCCTTGGTCTGCCTTGCGAGAGTGTGTGAACTGGTGGAAGGATGAATGTATGAAGGTGGAAGGATGTATGTATGAATGTGTGAGTCAGTAGGTCAGTAGGTGAATGGGTGGTTGATTGAATGAATGGATAAGGAAGTGGATTAATCATTTGGTGAACGAATGGATGCATGAATGGGTGGACAGATTGTTGGACGAGTGGTTGGTTGAAGAAATGGGTGGGTGGATAAATGTATGTATTAGTGGGTGGATGAATGGGTGGATAAATAGGTAAACGGGTGGGGCGTTGGGTGAATGAATCAGTGGATGAAAAAAAAGATGCATGGGTGAGTGAGTGAATGGCTAATGATGGATAGAAGTGTCAATATGATTCCACTAAGATTCTCCCACCCCCCCTTTTTTTTATTTAACAAAGCAGTCTCGTTAGTGCCAAAAGTTTTATTAGTATTTCTTCTTCCTTTGCATTCCTTTGTGTTCTTGTAGTATCATCACCACCATAATCATCATCATTGTTATTAGTATCATCACCAAAGCTGGAGTTGACGTGATGAGGTTCCACAATACTAAAAAAGGAAACAAAAAAAATCATCTTAAACATACATTACTTCACTTTACTCTTCCGCACCACGTGGCCAGCTACTACATATACTACATAGAACAAGCCCTCCCTATTTTTAACTAGAGATGTATGCATGGTATTTCTGTACTTATCTCTTGTCTTTTTCCTGTCTACCTCGAGTGGGGGAAGAAGAGCAGAAGTAAGAGTGAAGTGATACCAGAGACAGGAAAGAAGTTAAGGTTGCTGAGCTTGAGTAAAGAAGAAGAATTACTTGGAGATGTGAAGGAGGTTATATTTCAGTCGGAGTATAAGAGATGGTGAAACAGAGGATGAGAACAGTCGTGATCTTGTTAGCTATGAAATGGTTTGAGTTATGGGGGATAGCAGCATAAGTGGAGGGGATTAAGAATAAGGGAAGAGTGAGGAGGTGACTGGGAGATAGTGGGTGGGGGGATGAGGGAAGGCGGTAAAAATCGTGGGAGTAGCAAGAAGATCAAGGCTATTTTTGGTCGTATTTCGCTTCCACCTCCTTCTCCCTTACTGTATGTCTCCCTTTGAAGTATGAGAGAGAGAGAGAGAGAGAGAGAGAGAGAGAGAGAGAGAGAGAGAGAGAGAGAGAGAGAGAGAGAGAGAGAGAGAGAGAGAGAGAGAGAGAGAGAGAGAGAGAGAGAGAGAGAGAGAGAGAGAGAGAGAGAGAGAGAGAGAGAGAGAGAGAGAGAGAGAGAGAGAGAGAGAGAGAGAGAGAGAAAGAGAGAGAGAGAGAGAGGCATTCACTTACATTTCATAATCACACACACACGTACACACACACAGCCTTTCAATTATCCTCGCTTTTCTCTCTAAGATCAGGAAAGGTCATGAGGCTCTTGATCTTGACCTGAGATGACTGAGTGAAGTTGTTGTTGTTGTTGTTGTTGTTATTGAGAGCCAACGAAAGCCTGGCTGGCGTGGGCCTTGTCATGTGGCCCCACAGGTAATTCTTAGTAGTCAGTCTATTGGTGAGTACAGGCGAGTCCTTGGCGGTGAGTGAAGTGAGAGAAAGAGAAGCGTCATCTTGATCCTGATTACTGCCACTTAGGATGCCACTCAGATATTCTTTGTTGTTGTTTTATTATTATTATTATTATTATTATTATTATTATTATTATTATTATTATTATTATCATTATTATCATTATTACTTAGATATCTTTTCTTTTCTTCTTTTCTTGTCTTGATTTCTTCGTTTTCTTCTTCTTCTTCTTCCTCTTCTTCTTCTTGATCTTCCTCCTCCTCCTTCTCCTCCTCCTCCTCCTCCTCCACCTCCTCTTCCCCCTCCCCCTCCTCGTATACCTGGCTTGGGGTGTGTCGTGCGGGTGTCGTGTGTTGTGTTCCTCCTGTGTGTGTGTAGCTGAGCGTTATTTTTGTCTCACCTTCCTCAGGCCCTCTTCATTTTCTACTGCCGGGCAGCGAGCGAGCATGCGTGTGTTCTTCACCTTACTTTAAAACACACACTGATAGATAGATAGATGGATAGACAGATATTCCATTGACCATAACACACATCATACAGCATAATTCCAATAACTAGCATGGTCCAACAAGTTGCTCTTACACACACACACACACACACACACACAAACTAGCACACGTGTCCATTCGCCAGTACTTGTCAGGCATGAAGAAAGACAACACCCTAAAAAAGAGAGGTCGTAGTAACGTAGATTAGTCTTGTTAAGCCTCATCCTCCTTCTCAAACAAGGCAGTCCAAAAACGTCTCTTATTTTACGTCGTGCCGCTTCCACGTGTGTGTGTGTGTGTGTGTGTGTGTGTGTGTGTGTGTGTGTGTGTGTGTGTGTGTGTGTGTGTGTGTGTGTGTGTGTGTGTGTGTGTGTGTGTGTGTGTGTGTGTGTGAATTTGTCTTTCTTTTAAACGACACAAAAAGGAGGAGAGGGGAAAATAGTAAGGGAAGAGAGAGAGAGAGAGAGAGAGAGAGAGAGAGAGAGAGAGAGAGAGAGAGAGAGAGAGAGAGAGAGAGAGAGAGAGAGAGAGAGAGAGAGAGAGATACAGCACAGCGAACAAGAGAAGAAAGAGAAATATAAAATGGATATTGATGATGAGAATGGAAGCACAGGAACAAGAAAAGAGATACAAGCAGCAACGAAGATAAGAAGAAAACAGAGGACGAGAACGGACAACAATGAGGCGTACCATCAGCTGACTCTGGCCACAAGTGTTGGCAAGACATCACATCCTACAGAGATGAGTGGTGGACGGGCACACGTCACCAGTCTTCCCTTATGACTCTCTCTCTCTCTCTCTCTCTCTCTCTCTCTCTCTCTCTCTCTCTCTCTCTCTCTCTCTCTCTCTCCTCACATCGCACCCTAATGATGTAATATATGCTAAGGGTCCTTTTTCTTGCTAACCTCACTGTTATATTCGTGTTTAACTTTGTATATGAGGGCAGATGTTGTGTATGTGCTTTTTTTTTCCTAGTGTGTAAGACAAGATGGTGTTTATTCTTTGGTATGTGAGAGGGGATGTGTGTTTTTCCCTCCTCTCTCTCTCTCTCTCTCTCTCTCTCTCTCTCTCTCTCTCTCTCTCTCTCTCTCTCTCTCTCTCTCTCTCTCTCTCTCTCTCTTCTCCTGTTCGCACTCGCGTTGGGTTTTTCTTTCTTTTTTTATACTGTGTTAAAAAGGATGTTTTTATTCCTGGGTAAGATTTTTTTTCTTTTTTACTTGTTACTTCTATATTATATGTTTGACTTCGTATAGCTTCCTTATGCTAATCACCAGTATTCTCATGATTACTTAGCAGTGTGAACTTTCCTTCGCTGTCAACGTGTGCCGTGTTTTATTTTGATATTCCTGAAAAAGCGAACATAATTTCTCCATACATTGCCTCTGCTTTTCAGGTTTCCTTAAAGACAGTTTCCCTAACGAGCTGAACAAAGTATCAGGTTCGGAACTTCACATGATGTTCGGGGCCACTCGGTTAATGTTAGCATTCAGAAACACTTTGCTCTCTCATCACTACTGTTTTCGAAGGTCACGAAGATAATCAAGCCGAGTTTTCAAAAGTGTTTCTTCTGCTAATAATGTAGAAATCTTACTAATTTATCACTAGGACCATGAAAAAAACAACTTAAAACCTGTGTAATTTCAACTAAAGGCTTTTGAAAATAATCGAGATGCGGCCAGAAGTATTTCAGAATATAGTCCTAAGTTGTTTTATGAGCTGCCGCCATTAGATCATCTTGCAGGAACATTAGAAGCACACGGAATGGTTGGTAATGTCTCTTACATTGGCATCTGCGGAACGAGTTTGTGTTCCTGCGGCGTGCGCGCTTCAGTTTTAGGGCTCGTGAAGGATCGCGCTAATAGGTAGGTAACTGTTCACTGGTAATCACTCGTGCCTGAAAACCCGTAGATGGTGTGAACTGTAAAATATAAGTAAAAATTTTGATACGCTTTAGTTTTTATGGAAGAGAGAAGTGCCTGGTAAGGGGGACGTTCATTTTTTGATGCAAGGCTTAGGTGGGGTAGTGAAAATGGGTATTCCTTTTTTTGTACACTCCTTCTTTTTCTTTCTCTTCCTCTTCCTCCTTGATCGTCACTCGGATGCCTTCACGGTGACAGGGTGGTCGGGGGCCAACTGCAGACTTGTAGCAAGGTATTTCAGTATGTTGGATTTGTCAGGTGGCGGGTGAGAGGCTGAGAGCGTGGGTGGAGTGTGTGTGTGTGTGTGTGTGTGTGTGTGTGTGTGTGTGTGAGTGTGTGTGTTTCGTTAGGTAAGATAAGGTTAGGCAAGGTAAGATGAGGCTGTGTTACGTTATGAAAGATTATGTTAGTGTTAGGTTATGTTTGGTTTGGTTAGGTTAGGTTTGGCTGGGTTAAGTTAGGTAAGGTTAAATAAAGGTTATGTTATTTAAGATTAGGCTAGGTAAATATGGTTATATGTTAGGTTAACTTAAGTTAGGTGGTGGCGGTGGCGGTGGGTGGCGGTGGTGGTGGTAGTGGAAGGGGTCGAGGGTCAGTATTTGGTGGTGGTGTAAGGGCGGGTGAAGCATAAACAATGTGTCAGCAACAACACAAAAGACACATATTACATTCCTTATTACAGTTGATGCCAGTATGAGGGTTTAGCGAGAGTCACTATGCCAGCTGGTGTGTGTGTGTGTGTGTGTGTGTGTGTGTGTGTGTGTGTGTGGTGTTTAATGCCCGTGTAATCTTACCAAACTGTCACGTATTTCTTCAGTCAACTTTACAGTGTTTAGCGACAACCGAGTCAAGAGAACAGCGGAACAGTAGAGCAATGAGATATTAAGAATTTTCATTATAGCTTCTGTATCTTGCCTGAATCTGTAGAATTTCGTGATGGTTTTTTAGAAAGTGTGAATGTTATCTGGTTGGTTGTAGTGCGGAAAAAAATGTCTTATGTGAGTTCATTGTTGGGAATTGTTCTCGTAACTAGCTGTATGAGATTATAAAACTCTCTCTCTCTCTCTCTCTCTCTCCCTCTCTCTCTCTCTCTCTCTCTCTCTCTCTCTCTCTCTCTCTCTCTCTCTCTCTCTGGACAAATTTTCCTCTTTTTGTTTTCCTTTAAATCTTGAGAGTTATGATGTATCTGTATAACTGAGAAACAAAATAAATGTAGGCACTTCCACGACCATCTAATACTGACGTGTATGAGTAAGAGTAAGTATTTACCTCGTGTGTGTTTTGCAGGGAGGGGCAGAGAAACATCAGCCTTCTCGTATTTTTATCTAACCATGATTGTAATGTGGTGTGTGTTAGAAAAAAGAAAAAAAAAAAAAAAGAAAAGAAAGTAGCATAGATGACTTATGCTTAAGATAAAAAGATAAAAAACGTATACATATAACACACACACACACACACACACACACACACTTAGTGATAAAACTGCCCTCTTCATCTCATCTCACTCCATCATCACCACCACAAAAAAAAAAAGGAAAGAAAGAAAATACCTACTCACACAATACTCTCCACCAATCAGTTTAGCACTTATAAATAAACAGATAACCAAGCCCTACACCTTTGTGATATAACAAGTGCTACACCTCCCACATCTGTCTCACCTACCTCAGTCACCTTATACACACCTGGGGAAGCGCCTTGCTGTCACTCACGGGACTTCTACGGGGGAGTTTCAGGAGCGCTATGGGAGACTGGAGGAGGGCGAGGGAGTGCAGTGGAGCGGTAAAGATCCTGTCTCGGGCACGTCCTAGACAAGACTGGGTGGTGTGCCAAAGCAGCCAAATTGCCAATGCCATGTTCCCGCTGCCCCTTCTCTCCCTCCCTCTCTCTGCCTCGCGGTTCCCCGTCCCCTTCTCGTCCCTTCCCTGGCTTCTTTCCCCCTCCTCCTCGCGTCTCCCTTCTCTTTCTCTCTCTCTCCCCCCGCTTCGCCCTATCCCAGCCTAACATTTGTGGCATTAGCGTCGCATACTCTACATCTTTTTCTCTTCTTTTTCTTTTTCGTTTTTCTCTTCCTTTTTTCCTTTCTTCTTCTTCTTCTTCTTCTTCTTCTTCTTCTTCTTCTTCGTTTTCTTCTTCTTCTTCTTCTTCTTCGTCCTTTTCTTTTCTTTTCCCCTTTCCTTTTCTTCATCTTCTCATTGTCTTACTTTCATGACTCACTATTTTTTTTTTTTCTCGCGGCCACATGTGTCTGTGCATACTTAATTATTGTTTTTAATGCATGCATCAACATCTCCGTTTTCTATGTACTCTTCTTTCGTCTCCTCTTCCTCCTGCTCCTCCTCTTCCTCTCACTCCTGTTTCTCGTTCATTTCCTCCTGTTTCCTGTATCATCTCTCTCTCTCTCTCTCTCTCTCTCTCTCTCTCTCTCTCTCTCTCTCTCTCTCTCTCTCTCCCCGCTACATCTCCTTTATCACCCTTCCTTTCCATTTCCCCTCCACTTCTATCCCCGTTCCCTCACTTTCTCTCACATTTCTTCCCTCTCCCTCCTTCTAGTTGCACCTATCATCTTCCTCTCCCGCTCCCTGCAGTCCTCTTCTCCCTGCGTTGCTCTTATCCTCCCTGTCTGCTCCTCCTCTCCCCACGGCAGCTGGTGTCAAGACGTGCTATCATCTCGTCCCGTGTATCTCAAGGAGAGTTAAGATAAAGTAAGCGTAGAGCAGCCGTGCCGTAAGTTGTTTTGGGTTTATGTTGTGTATTACGTGAGTGGCGACGCCTTAAGAAATATTTTGCGGTAGATGTTTTTATTCATTTATTATTTTTGTTTATTTTATTTTTTTTTTTTTTTTGCAAGAGGGTTATTGGCTGAGGGTTAAGATATGGTAGGACAAAAGAGTCTACTGAAGATCCCAGTCTCTAAAGAACGGGGTCAGAAGGATTGGCCAAAATTAAATCTTAAGTGCCCTGTTGTTAAAAGTTAACTTCTATTCTCTCATTAGGAGTGTTTGAAAAGACCACAGGGTTGATTAATAGGGTTGCCAAGTGTGTTTTTCCCCTTAAGTGACGCAGAATTACTGTCAAACTTGTTCTTAAACATTTACTTCTCTTATAAGAACCACGGGGATGATTAGTCAGGTTGCAAGGTTGTTTTTTTTTTCCCTTTAGTGATGCATAATTACTGTTAAATATCACTACTGTCTTGCAAAACACTCTTAGAATTACCATTGACTTTACTAGAGCCTGATAGAATTAGTCGAGACAGGAAGGAAAAATGTTTGTCACTACGACCCACTGATTGGTATCATAACAAATGTTTGTCAATACGAGTGCGGTGGTGGCAGAGGACGTGAGTGTTGGTGCAAGAAAAAACGGCCTTTATTGTGTGTAGCGAAAGCACTTACATTCTGCGACTCTGCACCATTCACGGTCACTCATCGGGTTCAAGGCTGCGGTGGACTTCCGCTCAGTCACCACGCTGCCGTCTGGACCTCACAGTGCTGCTTTCTTTGCTGCTGCTCCTCAAACTTAATTAAGTGGTCTGATGCAAGTTTAGGCTGTGATTTCGAAAGACGCCGCTGAAAGGAAGGATGATGGAGGAACCGAACTCATTCACTGTTACTGATAATTGTCGAGCTTTATGTGGTCAAAATAGTGAAAAAAGATACAATACCATATTCAGAAACGCTTTGTTCTCTCATCACGACAATTTTCAGAGATCACAGAGATGCTTTGCCCGGCTCTCAATTGTCTTTCTTCTGTTAATAATGTAGAAATCTTGTTAGAACCGTAAAATCACCCTTAAAAAAACCGTGTAACTTCAATAAGAGCTTTTGAATGTATGTAGTGGGGTGCGGCGCAGAAATGTTTCAGAATATAGTTACATAAACGCAAGAATTCTTATGATATGACTCTCTCTCTCTCTCTCTCTCTCTCTCTCTCTCTCTCTCTCTCTCTCTCTCTCTCTCTCTCTCTCTCTCTCTCTCTCTCTCTCTCATCAGTCTACTGTCTGCTTGTTAGGGGACGGATGAGACAATTAGCGGGCCTTTTCTGATCTTATTTTATATTTTTTTCTTTTACTGAATCCCTGTCCTTGACTTTCCTTTCTTGTGCCTAAAAATACCTGAAGCAAACGACTGCACTGCAACGTAACTATTTCATAACCTATTACAGAAGGAGGTTTCAAGACGCCGCTCTAATTTGGATAGTCTTTTTGGCTCTATTCCTTGGGGACTGACACTTTCATTGGGCCTTGTTTCTGTATTCTGTACCCCTTTACATTAACCCTTTAAAAGCCACGTGTGCACCTTTCCCTAATTGCCAATCACTCTGAGACATTTTTAGTTGTTGTACAGCCACATTCAATCTATGTACAGAGAAGTAATTGCAGAATGTATTCTTCTTCATCGCTAACTTTCTTGTAGATGCTTATAAAGGCTTCTCACATTGCTTGTGGTGCTGCTATTTTTTTTTTTTTTTTGTGTGTGTCGCAATGAAAGGGCTAAAAGACGAAAACAAGAAAAAAAATCAAAATAAACACTTGACTAGCAAAAAAAAGAAAAAACAAACAAATTTGTGATAAAAAACAAGAGGGAACGAAAAGACACACGTAGAGAATACAAACAATGCGTCTTGGATTGTATCAACTGCGACACTAGAACCTGACGAGGGAGTGAGTGATAAGGAAAGAAGCGGAGACACCAAAGCAAGGCTATCACGAAATGCAGTGAATAACAGAGAGTGTGATGTGGCCTTTGCTCCCCCGTTCAAGTCCACCCCGAGCAAAAAAAGGTGAATACGGAGCACCCATATGCGCATATTACTTTTATACGTAGGGACTCTGGATAAGGGCAACGAAACTGAGAGAGAGAGAGAGAGAGAGAGAGAGAGAGAGAGAGAGAGAGAGAGAGAGAGAGAGAGAGAGAGAGAGAGACCGTTAAAAATGCCAGTCCCCATAAACAAGACAGTTCGAATGGAAGGATGTGCACTGTTCTCCCACATTCTCGGCAAAAAAAAAAAAAAAAACAGTGAAGAGATAGAGATGAAAGAAAGTCGACTGAAGATGCCAGTCCCAGTTGGAATGAGGAGGATGTACACTGTTCTCTCACATTCTCTGATAAAAACTAACAAAACTAGTAAAATGAGAGAAAAAGCTCATTAAACGTGTCAATCCCTCACAGTTTACATGTAAAGGATGTACATCACTCTCTCGCATAAACACCCCGTCAGCGCGCACATTCCTGCCACCTAACGAGTGATAAACAGCAGCCTCCAGTGCCTCCCCTTATGGTCAACCTTCCCATCACTGTGTCATACGAATACTCAGCAACTTTACGAAACTTTTGCCGAACATGCATCCGATACAGAGCTTTAAAAGAAGACTGGACAAATGTATGATTGAGGAAGCGAAGAAGTAGGTAGATGCAAAAATATTAAACAGTATTGTGGAACTTTTAATGGACATGTATCTTAACAATAAGGGGCTTTAAAAGAAGATTAGGCAAATTTTATGGATAGAAAGAATGAGTAGAAATAGTGCCACGTGTAGGCCAGATAGTTTCTTGCAGTTTCCCATTGTATTGTATTCCTATGTTCGTAACGTTTTCCTTGCTCGACAATATTACTCTTGACCTACACTCAACTATCTGGGCATTACTATTTTTTGTACTAGTCTCTTAAATAATTTTGTTGCCAGCGGAAAGACAATATTAATTTCTTATTTCCTCTTTTTTTTTCTGTGTTCATGCTATTTTTTTTTTACGGCATTTTAATAGTTAACAAAGAACAGCTCTTAAAGGAAAAGAAAAGAATAAAAGAACATAAGAAAATATGAAACATGCAAAAATCCAGTTAATTTACACAACGCAGCTCAAGGATCTTTTAAACCTTGTAAAGATAAAAAAGTTCATTGAACAGAGATACCGCCACTTAACCCTTTCCCTGCGACACGAAACAATTAACAACATTAGAAATAATGAATGAGATCTCTATAAGCATCTAGAAGAAAGAAGGCGACTGAAAAGAATAAATATTACACTTTCTACCAAGTCTAAAGATTGCAGGTGGCTGTACAACAGGTAAAGATGTATCAGAGTGATTAGTAATGAAGGGAAGGTGTACCAGTAGGAGTCAAAGGGTAAGGAAAATAAACTTATTGTGAAACACGTAATAAGAGATTGATTATTTTAATGTTAAGACTTTTTCCATCTTATAAATGATTAATCTTTTAGCCAATAAGCAAGACTTCCAACTCTGTGATCATTAAATATACCAAGACATTTGCTTTTTTTTTTTTTTTTAATTTGACCAACTGTGCACTCTTTAAATGAACCAAAACGAAACGAACACGCCCTAAAAGTTTTCCAGCAATCGATAACTCCTTTATCTATCAGTCGCGTTTTAAATTAATCTTTAAAATATACACATTTTATTAACCTGAATTAGCCACAACAGTTAGAGAGTCAATCACAATGAAACATAATACATACAGCAAAACAAGCACAAAAAAGGTAAATAATGAGTACACGTAAGGAAAATGCGCATCAACAGGACACATTAATTCAACATACACATTCTATCAACCTTGAGTAGCCATAGCAATCAGAGTTAATCACAACGAACCATAATATCCACAGCAAAACAAACCTAAAAACAAAATGACCACAGGTAAGGAACATGCGCACCAACCAGATATATTAGCACTACGTAGAGCAGCACACACGAAAGCGATAAAAATCCGCCGGGCACTGATAACCACAGTAATCTAGCCACTTTCCGTCGGTTCGTACGCGGCCAGTCCGCTTGGAGTTGGTTAGTCGTTCACCCTCTGCTCATCCCACAACCTCTGCTCCGTTCAGGCGACACCACTGTAGCCACACAGCAGCGGAGAGGGAGTCAAGTAAGGAAACTGACTAAAGGCACATTCTCCCTTAGTGCACTAAGATACATGGAAATCAGACGTGGATTGAACAAAGAGGGGAATGTTTATACTGAAGCTATGGTGGCTGGGTATTAAGAAACGGGGTTGAGTTCTTGCCACACTGACTGACTGACTGACTGAAGGCACACCTCACAACACTTGCTTCTAGTGTGCATAAGATACTTGCAGGTCAGACGGGAGTTGAGGTAGTGACAGTGAATGAAGCGGAGGATATTGAAGTGATGGTGGTTGAGTATTAGGTAATGGAGTCGAGTACTCGAGTTGTTGCCAGGACAGATTGGTTGGTGTACTTCTAGTGCGTTACTGCAGCCTTATCTGTTTGTTTACTGCTGATGTGAATGTGGTTTAAGGTGGTGAGTGGTGTGTGGTGACTGGTGCACCGGTGGTGTTTGGTGATGGTGGTAATAGAGGGAAGGGATTCTGGCATACGTAATTTGCATAGTTACTCTTGAAAAGGGAAAGAAAATGATGTGTGTCCTTGAGAATATCATAATAAGGGAAGCTGCAAGAATTCATGAGACTTATGCGTGGCAGTCCCTTTATATAACATAACTATTTATTTCAACATGTCATCCTCATCCATAAATCTGCGTGAGTGTGAGAAGGGGAGAGAGAGAGAGAGAGAGAGAGAGAGAGAGAGAGAGAGAGAGAGAGAGAGAGAGAGAGAGAGAGAGAGATTAATTATTTATTCATAGCCTTGCCTTTCTAAGTGTTATGTTACGAAACGCTGGTCACCTATCAAAGATAAAAGCATTATCGAAGTAGGAAAACAGAGATAAGAACTAGGCGGCCAAGCGTTACGAGCAAAGGTGAGTAAACTTGGGTAACGTAACCTGATCTTCACTTGCCACACACCTTCACCATCACCCTTAAAAGGAGTCACAAGGACGAAGTAACGGTCAATGTTGCCTCAAAGGGAAAGAAACTAGGAACCTTTTACTCGTTTTTTTTTTTTTTCAGTGTCACGTTAGGTTAAGTAAAGTTTGTGTGTTGTTATTACCACCTTCCTCATCACTGAACACACAGAAAGTGACCCACGAGAGGACATTAGTGTGAAGAGACCAGAAATTCATTGCTACTTTTCTCTCAGAGTCGTACGTTAATGGAGGTCAAGTTTGGGTGTTATTATGTTCATTACTAAACACACCGGAGGTCACCCACAGAAGCGTGTTGGTGTAGAAAAAAAAAAATTAATTGCTAGTTTTCACCTATTCTTACTATTGCACTAAATTGGGTTAGGAATGAGGGTTATTATTACCATCATCACCAGACAGACACGAACACAACCACATGAGAGCGTTACAGTAAAGAAACTAGAAATCCACTAACTGTTTCTTCTCGTATTCTTAGAGCTGCGTTGTTAGGTTTGGGTGTCATTATTACCTTCATCACTGGACAGGCAGCAACACACCTACACCCACGAGAGGCGTTAGTGGCGGAAGGTTGAGCCGCGTCCAAGCATCATGGCGGGGGTGGCGACGGCAGTGGCCAAAGGTGTGGGTACCCTCTTCTACGCGGTGAGCCCTAACGAGACCACTTTCCAGCATGTGAAGGACGTGCCCAACTACACGAACGAGGTGTGTGTGTTTGTGTGTGTCTGAGAGAGAGAGAGAGAGAGAGAGAGAGAGAGAGAGAGAGAGAGAGAGAGAGAGAGAGAGAGAGAGAGAGAGAGAGAGAGAGAGAGAGAGAGAGAGAGAGATTTCTTGCTTGTACTGTCTCGTGTTTTGATGCCAATCACGGTATTTTTCATAGAATGTACGTATGTATGTATGTTATATGTATGTATGTATGTTTGTTTATTGTTCGCCCACACTAAGCTATGTTCTTTTGGTAACGTGTTAAACTATCTTTTGTTCTATTTGGAAAACTATTTTTGAACTTTCGCTTTCGTGTGTGTGTGTGTGTGTGTGTGTGTGTGTGCACGCGCGCTAGTCCATAAGTACACTCCACACACACACACACACACACACACACACACTAAAACAAAATAAATCATCTAATTTCCTGGCGGGGTTTGGTTGACTGGGGCGTGTGCAGGCGGTACCCTTCTTCGTGGTCTTCATCCTGCTGGAGTGGCTCGTGACGTATTTCAAGGGCGAGAAGAAAATAAGACCCAACGACATGTACACCTCAATACTTCACGGGGTTGTGTACGACGTGATTGGGTGAGTCCTCGCGTCCCTGTGTGTGTGTGTGTGTGTGTGTGTGTGTGTGTGTGTGTGTGTGTACTTAATCCTTTTATTGCTAAATTTCTTTTTTTTTATTTATCTTTCTCATAACGACCTACAACTTTTTACTGATTTTCGTACTTAAGTCTCTTATATAGCTTAGTGGCCTCTAAAAGACAGGAATGGACAGGAAGAAAAAGAAAAAAAATAACGGTAAGGATATTCTTTAAAAAATTGCTTGAGTCTCTCTCTCTCTCTCTCTCTCTCTCTCTCTCTTGTAGTAGCACCAAAACAGAATATTAGCAGATCCTGTTTGTTTACCAAATGTGACGTGCGTCCTTGCTTGTACTTTATGAAAAAAGGTAAGGCAAAAGGAGAGAATAAGAAAATAGACCACAGGAAAAAAAAGACAATGGGAGGGGAATGGACGAGGAAGATGGCAGGGGGGGAGGCAGGAGAGAGGGTAGGAGGGTAGAGGAGTGTCTCTACTCAGCAGACCAAGTACATGTGTTGTCATGTGTCCTCGCAGGACGTCTGTTCTTGGTTCGCACTCTGTTACTCTTCCTCTATGTCCGCAGTGTAGGCTACCACGTACGTTTGTTTTTGTTTGTTAATGTCACTGTTATGTTTTTGTCTCTTTGGAACAGATAATAATTTAACAAGCTTTCTTTTAGTCTAAACTCAAATTACAAGCAGGCAAAGTAGGTGTGTCCGTTTATGTCGTATCCTTGTTTTTTTTTTTTTTTGTTAGTAATGTTCCAGTGATGTTGATTTCTTTACTTATAACAGAGGTCGCTCAACAAGCTTATTTATTTATTTATTTTTTTTAAGTAGTACGTATGACAGTTTGTAAAGGTCTGTATAGCTCAAACCTTACTCGTATGTTGAAACTCTTCTGCGCTGCATCTCCACTACTTTGAAAAAGTAGTGGAGTAGTTGAAGCTACATTGGTTTCTAAGGGTGTTTTTACGTTTCTAGTCATAGATTACCAAGATTTCTACAATACTGATAGAAGAAACACTCTTGATAACCCGGCTGATCATCTCTTTGGCCACTGAAAATAGTAGTGGCGAGACAGCAAACCGTTTCAGAATACGTGCTTTTGAACTTTCCTACCTGAGCCACCGCGTTCCCTCTCAGCATGGTGGTCGTGGGTTTCAACCTGTTTGGCTACGAGTGGTTGTACGAGAGGCGCATCCTTGACCTCGACTGGTCCTCTCCCGTCACGTGGTGGGTCGCCGCCCTCGGGGTCGACATGGGCTACTATTGGTTCCACAGAGCCACCCACGGTACATTTGCCCTCTTTCCCCTGTCCCTCTTTTTCTTGTCCGTCTTTCCCTTGTTTCTCTTTTCCTTGTCCCACTTTCCTTTGTGCTACCCCTCTTCCTTTTTTCCCTGCTTCGCTTGTCTTTTTCCCTCTTTCCCTCGTCCTCGTGGTGTGTGTGTGTGTGTGTGTGTGTGTGTGTAGCAGCGGG
The DNA here is from genome assembly GCF_035594125.1 of Scylla paramamosain. NCBI lineage: Eukaryota > Metazoa > Arthropoda > Malacostraca > Decapoda > Portunidae > Scylla > Scylla paramamosain. The sequence continues at coordinate 12,032,301 of NC_087177.1, forward strand.
ACTAGTCTGTTTATCTATTGCTTAGTGTCGCTGAGTGTTGATTGGCTGAGTGTCTTCCAGGCGCGCTATTGGATTATTCTGTGGGCATATCGCTGAAAAAGATGAGAAGTATGAATGATAATAAGTTGTCAGAATTTGGTGTGATTCTCAAGGTTCTCTGATTGAAGTGGGATCCAGCGCGAAGCAATGTTTGGTTGCGGATGTGTACGTTTCGTTTATTTGTTTACTTGCCTACTTACCTACTTACTTATTTAGACATGCACACACACACACACACTGAGGTTGAGGATGCTGGACTCTCCTCAGAGGTGAACCTGGCATGGGCGAGTCATCAGGTGCATCACTCCTCGGAAGAATACAACCTGAGCACGGCGCTGCGGCAGTCCATGTGGCAGCGGTACTTCTCCTTCGGGTTCTACCAACCCCTGGCCCTCCTCGGGGTGCCGATGCCCGCCCTCCTAGTCCACCTCCAGTTTAACTTAGTCTTCCAGTTCTGGATTCACACACAAGTGGTCGACAACTGCGGCCCGCTGGAGTGGATTCTCAACACTCCGTCACACCATCGCGTCCATCACGGTTAGTTTAGTTCACATGCTCTTGAGCGTTCGAATACCACACACGTTATCTTCTGAGCACAACAATGTGGAGGAATATACGCCGTTCTCTACCTTGAAATTTCACAGTCAGCATTTCATTAGCATTGTGGAAATCTCCAATTCTTGTGTGTACATAAGAGTAAAACTATCCTCAATGAAACAAAATCAGACTTCACAACACTGACGTGGAAATCAGGACAGAAAGAATAGCCAATTAGTACTTTTCCTTTGGCGAATCATGGCACATCGCAGGGTACACTAAGCATTGCCAAACCTTGCCATCCACTGCACGAGAATAATGTCACTCCCCAGGCGCGAACAAGTGGTGCCTCGACAAAAACTACGCTGGGGTCCTCATCATCTGGGACCGCTTGTTTGGCACCTTCGAGGCTGAGCGGCGCGACGAGAAGATTGCATATGGCTTGGTGGATCAGCCGCAGTCCCACAATGTGATGTGGCTTCAGGTGAGGGGATCTCCTTTCTCGTAACCTCGGGGAATGTAGGGACAATGAAACCTGAGTACATACAGTGGTGGTCAGGAGTCGAGTAGCCTTCTTTATTCCTTTCATTGTATTTTGTGTTTTGCTCGCTCTCAAATCCTTCAAATCCTACGAGTATGTACTGCCCGTCTGCATACAAAACATGACTACTGGTAGATTCTAAGCAGATCAAAAGAATTAATATTGAGGAGAAACCCCAGGTACTGAAGGAGAGGGGTGCATGTTACTTGACTAATGGCCATAATTATACTACGCAGGAATTGTATCTTTGTGCAGTCTTTCATTTCATTTTATTCATAAGAGGTTATATGCACACAGGTTTTCAAGAGTGTGCTGGCATCTTCATTTGTAACACTGTCCTTCATTTATTTTTATTCATTAGAGGTTATTTAGGCACACAATCTTTCTAAGAGTGTGTAGGGTAGTGGAATGAAACGTCTTTTATTTCCTGTTACTAACTAGAGGTCATACGCGTACACAAGCTTTCATGAGTGTGCAGGCATCTTCATGTGTGGCGGTGTCTTTCATTTCGCGTTATTTACTAGATGTTCTATAGGCACGCGAGCTTCCGAGACTGTGGAGATGTAAGGAGTGTAGCGTCTTCCCCTAGGTGTTCTACATGAGGGAGGTGTTCCGTAAGGCACGGAGCATGACCACCTGGGGGGACACCTTCAGGGCGCTCTTCTACGGCCCCGGCTGGTTCCCTGGGACGCCGCGCCTCGGAGACCCGGACACCTTCCCCGACGTGAAGGCCCCCAGGGTAAAGTACAACCCTGAGCTCCCCCGCTGGCAGGAGGTGTACGTGCTGGTCCACTTCGTCATCATCCTCCTCATTCACCAAAAGTGGATCACCAAGCTGGCCGTAAGTGGCGCAGCTTCTCTGTCTTGTGCCGTGAAGCCGTGTTGGTGGCCGTCTGCTTGACTTTGAGACAGGAGACAGGATGTTTCGAAATCTAGTAACTCTGACCATAATACATCACTCAAAGACAGAAATTTTGATCATAAGGTGGTAGTAATGAGGGAATGACTCTCTCTCTCTCTCTCTCTCTCTCTCTCTCTCTCTCTCTCTCTCTCTCTCTCTCTCTCTCTCTAGCAATGTGTTTCCTTGCTAAATGGCCAAAAAGGTCACGGCTTTTTAAGCTGAGAGTGTAAGCCAACAGCAACACGCCACTCTTAACACGCCTCTCCTGACAGAGCTTCTCGTGGATGTCCGCTCTCGTATTCATGGCGTTCATGTTCGTGTCGGCGGGCATCATCGGTGCCATGTACGACGGGTGGTGGTGGGCGCCCCTGGTGGAGGCCGCCCGCTGCATCGCTTACGTCGCCTACGCCCGCAGCGCCCCAGTCTTCGGTATTCAGTTTCTGGACTCAGCCATCCTCGTCTACTTCGCAGCGTCCGCCTTGATCTGGACCTCGCAGAGCCTCGCGGTGGTGAAGGCGTCAGTCAAGGCGGCCAAGCTGGAATAGTCTGGTGTGGGTGTCACTCTCCGCTGCTGTCACTCCTCCGCCCGCCAGGCATCCTAAGACCAGTACGAGTCAGTGATGGAACCTGATTGAGAAATGAACGAGTGACCTGTTTTATTTATGGTTATTGTTTTCTTTGTCTTCTTCATTTTGTTCTTGTTGTTCTTATTGTACTTGTTCTTCCTATTCTTGTTCTTCTTGTTCTTGTTCTTCCTATTCTTGTTCTTGCTCTTGTTCTTCTTGTTCTTGTTCTTCATATTCTTGTTCTTCTCGTTCTTGTTCTTGTTCTTCCTATTCTTGTTCTTGCTCTTGTTTTTCTTGTTCTTGTTCTTCATATTCTTGTTCTTCTCGTTCTTGTTCTTGTTCTTCCTATTCTTGTTCTTGCTCTTGTTCTTCTTGTTCTTGTTCTTCTTGTTCTTCTCCACTTCCTCCTCTTCCTCCTCCTCCTCCTTTAAAGCCTTCTAAATGACGCAATAACAATGAAGGCGGCGGACGCAATAACAATGTGGCGGCGGCTGCTGCTGTGGCCACGCAGAGTACAGGACCAGTCAGTGAATTACTCCTGCTTATGTTCCTTGTTATCGTCCCTACACAACGATAGTCCACGGAGAGGAGCAAGAACGGGAATAAGATAAGGCTTTATACTTCCCCTGTTTAACTTGTATTGTCAGTGGGCACATGTGAGTGGTTGCCTTCCTTCCTCTATCTGTGTGGGAAAATCTGTATATTTGTTGATAAGTAATTATTTTATTCACGTTATCACCGACGTTTTCTTTTTATCACAACTTCAATCACAGTTGTGGTCGAGAAATGTCACACTCACCTGCACTGTGTTTAGAGCTTTCCCTCGATCTTAAGTCCTCTTATCTGCCAGGAATCTATCAGTTATTAGGTTATTTTGAGTGTGCTTCTAGAAAACATTAAACACCGTGGGAGTGAATGTGACAGGTTATCATGATAGGTCTATATTGGCGGTTGTGTTGCATTCGAGTTCAGGGACTGTCACGTGTAGGTTTGACGGCTTTTTGTAAGTTCTCTTATTCTCTTATGTTGTCAGGTTTTTAGGTTACTCGAATTCTGACCGCGGGTGTGAGTCTCTCGTGGCTCTAGCGTTGTGTTCCAGGCTCGGTGCTGGGACTCCTGCCTGATTCTGAAACTCTGACTCACGCCTTTCTGGCCAAAATTACCGAACTATGAGGAAATGGTTCACTTGAAATTACAAAGGTTTCAAGGGAAATTGTGTTATGAAGCACTTCATAGTATAAACTTGATAAGAAAATGTTGACCAATGCGTTTGTTTGCAAGTGAACACTATCATCTGCGTTCAAAATCAATATTTTGTTTGTTTGTTTCTTTTTTTTTCTTCCGTCTTCCTTTCTCTTTGTCTTTTTCTTTTTTTTTCCGAGATTGCCAACTACAGCCAAGAGTCATGGCAGCCATGGCCTTTAGAAGGTAATCTAGAAAATTATACTATTCCAACCCAGAATAGTTAAGTCTTTATATGTAAACGACAAGAGAACATTATTTTACTTGATCGCGCATTATAACGTTCACACTCATTGGGCAGATTTTCTCTGGTGAGGTGCAATGCACACACACACACACACACACCGAGTTTACCTGATACTCTCTCCACGGCAGCCTTAAGACGCTTAATGATCATAATTCCCATTCATATCAATTAAGGCTGGACAAGTACGAGTGTCGACGAATTATAGGAGAGACAAACCTGAATACCTTACACATTTTATTGATTGTATATATTTATTTAAAGTACCATTTGTAATACTCCATAAATTCCGAGGTAAAACTTAGAAAACTCCACACAGAGGTTTAGGTTAAGACAGCAGGTGATGTCAGAGAGCCGAGTTGTCTTCAGGTAAGTGTGATATATGTTATTGTCAGAGGAGGAGGAGGAGAGGAGACAGGAAGAAGGGGTAGGGAGTAAAAGCGAGAGGAAAACAATGCCTGTTACACACGTTTACTTATATGTAGTTTGGGAGTGTAATCCTAAACAGGGCAGTTCTCGGGCGGGACGCATATCATCGAGATGGGATCCAGCACGAAGTGATGGGTGCATTCTTGGGGTTTAGCCTCCTGACCTATGTCACTTGCAGTGCACCAGAAGTAGGTGGGATCACATGACGCAGTGCACTTGGGGAAGTAACCCTCCTCCTCACAGATCCACTTTGTCACACAGCCGTTGTCGGGGGGCTCATTGGAGCAGCTTATAATGCAGGGAGCGTTGCTGTTGCAGTTCTTTCCGAATTGGTCAAAATTACCGTTGGGGCAGTGGCCGTGACTCGTTTCGTCTGGGATCCCTGGTGCTACACAGAGGTAAAAATTCGTGCAGTTTGAGAAGTCGGGAACCATTCTATGAAGCTGTACGTCCTCCTGAGAACATTCAGGTCTGCAGGAACAACATTTAGTGTAATCATTCTGACAGATGTTGCCATCGAAGTAAGGGTTATCTGGCGGACAGGAAATGACGGTTCCCGAGCCCCCACTACATTGCCGATAGGTGCTACAGCTATAGAAATCTGCTGCTTGGCCCAAAATAGGATTATTGATACAATCATATGAACACCTTTGACAAGGACCACTGCACTTGTAGCCTTCCTTCATGCATGTCTTCGAGTAGGTGTCAAACATTTGCCCGTCAGGACAAGTGAACGGGATCGTGCTATAGGTGAACCAATCGAAGCACACATAATACATGTTGCAGTGGAAGGGATCGTCAGCCAAGTTCCCGAGTGCTGACCCATAGTGGCGGCAATCCACCTGGCACGGCGATATGGTCCCTGCCGTGTCTTCCACCTGAACCTGCAACATGTGAAGGAGTGATGCATCGTCGCAGTGACATGGTGCCATACACATAGTTTTTCAGAAGTATTCAAGTCTGCTGAAGCGATGATAGATATTCTAAATACTAACTGTGACATCATCTTTGTTAGACTTGAATTTTAATTGGTCATGGCAAAATTTAACCAGAGTTCATGTAGCGAGGAAGTCTGACTGATAGCACACTGAGTAGTGCTGGGACACCTCACGTGACCTCCAAGGCCTTACTCACCAGCAGGAGGATTACAGCGAGAGCCAGTGTGTGCAGCAGCATCCCTGAAGGAAACAGGAGCAGAGTGGCAGGAGAGTATTTGCGCGGCGAACCAGCGCATGAATAAGAGCTGGGAGCCGCCACACCTGTTTGTATATATCGGCAAGTGATGAGATACGCTGCCTGAGGTGAGGGAGGGGGCGAGGGAGATTAAAGGGAGGGAATAGCTTCAGCAGCAGTGTGTATTGCCTTGTTGCACTATTATATGATGCTTTCACAGCATTCACTTTCCTGTAGCGAGTAAGGTGCTGCACACACCTCATGAATTCTCTCTTTTATTAGTAAACACTGAAGCTCTCTGTCTGCTTCTGTATTTCTCCCTACCTTTGTCTTGGACTCTTTCAAAAGGGAAGTTTCGAAACACTTCTCTAATTTTGGGAAATTCTTTTGGCTCAACTCTTTAAGAACTGGCACTTTCAGTGGGCCTTTTTTCTTTCTTTTGGTAGGCCAAGGCCAGAGTCCCTCATAAAAATAGTAAAAAGTTGTGTGGCTTTCACCGCTCATCTGCTGCCGGACGTAATTCTTTCTTCAGTACATTTATACCACGGCGCCTTTGTCATTTTCTTCAATTCATTTCACATAGAGGGGGTTACTAAAGAAAAGAAATATACATGAGCCTTTACTTATTTCTTTCTTTTATCTTTTCATCAAATTCTCATTATATTGTACGATAAGAACTTGACTGCATAATCTCTCTCTCTCTCTCTCTCTCTCTCTCTCTCTCTCTCTCTCTCTCTCTCTCTCTCTCTCTCTCTCTCTCTCTCTCTCTCTCTCTTTAACTTAAAGACCTGTTAGAAGAGACTGGCAGAGTGAAGGAGGTTGATGAATGAATGCATTAACAATAAGAAGGTTAAGTATGAACAAGAAGGGAAGGCATTTTTCTCCTGCGCTTAAAGGAAACCGGCCTGGAGCACAAAAATTAGGAGATAAAACTCATTGCATCGCTACTCCCACAAAAAATAACAAAAGATAAATAAATAAATAAAAGATAACAAAAAAAAAAAAAAAAAACTGAGGACATTTCATTTCGATTCTTCTCTCCTTAAACAGTCCAAGTCATAGGAAGGGGGAGGAACAGAAACAAGCAGAGAGTTCCAGAGCGGCTTGCTTGAACAGTATTTGAGACACTTAAGGGAATCACCGTGGCTTTGTGTTCCGTATTCACGCTTTGTTCCCTTTAAGGATTGTCTTCAGAGGCCGCAGTGATCATTAGTCAGGTTCTCATGGATGTTTTTACCCCAATGACGATGCAGAATTCTTATTAAATGCTTTGTTCTCTCCTGTTTTTAAAGCCAGCAAAGATCATAAGTCAGGTTCTCATGAATATTTTTACCCACTGACGATGCAGAAATCTTAGTGAAATATCAGTGGGATAATGAACACACTCTTGAATACAACATATTCCACTAGGGCTGGTTAACAGACGTCAAGTTAAGATGCTGAAATGTTTTAGGATACGATTCTCTCTAGTGTTGTGCTCAGGTCGCCAGCGAAGACTCGGCTATAAGACCTCCAGCGTGAAGCGTGTGCAGACGAACTACCTAGCATCTTATCGGGTCCTCTTGCTCCCTCAAGTACACTAAGCACCATATTCTGAAACACTTCTGCGCCGCACCTCCACTACTTAAAAAAAAATAAATAAATAAAAAAAAAAACTGAAGTGAAGTGATACGGGTTTTTCAAGGTTGTTTTTACAGTTGTAGTTATAAATGAACAAAAGTTTTACATTACATCAGCAGAAACACTCTTGAGAACTCAGCTAATCATCTCTGTTGGCTTTCAAAATAGTCGAGGTGAAAGAACAAAGCGTTTCTAAATATGGTCCTCAGTGGTCTTAATACGAGCACCAGTTCTACTGATTCTGAACTCTCCATAAAATCTCCGTAATTCCCGAGTTGTGTTTGTGAAAAATTTCGAAGTAACGGAAATAAGCAGAAAATAAAGATGCGAATTTCAACTGAATTTCAAGGCTGTTCCTTCAGTGTCCATTGACTCTGGATTGCGTTTACGAAGTATTTTAGAGAAGTAACACAAGTAAGTGGCAAGCAAAACATCTCCATCAGTACCAGATGAATTCCTTTAAACAAAGTAGACTCAGTAATCAGGTTGTTAATGCCGAGTCATTAGGGAGTTTTAAAAGAAGATTAGACAAAATTATGGACGAGAATGATAGGTAGAAATATGTACTAGGTAGTTACGTTTCACACAGAGACAGCCTCGTGTAGGCCTGATGGCTTCTTGCAGCTTCCCTTTTTTTCTTATGTTCTTTTATTCTTAAAAGAAAATCCGAAATCCATCAATACTAGACTTTATTCTTGTGCCACCGAACAGTTCAGCATTACTTTTATGTCAGCATTCAGCCGCACTCCAGCACAGATTCCTCGTCCAAATGTAGCCCAGGGGAACAACTTAACACCTAAAAACTGAGACTTTTCAGAATCACCTGCTGTGCTCTCTCATCCTGGCGACGCTCTCTAACCTTGGTGGAGAAAAAATGAACTGAAGACAGACGTCACCATCGCCATTATTGTAGCCACAACCGCCACCAACTAGCACACGCCTCCTGTTGTTATTCTCAAGGGAACCGTTTTAATATTGCGACACGTCAATTTTTTTCTGCAATCCTGAGAATACCGCAAATCTGTTTGTTGTTTCCAAGGCAATAGTAATCAAGACATCGATATGTGATGAAGTTTTCCTTCTTCGTGGGAAACTACCTGAAGGACTTCTCAATTATCGCAATTATCGACATCGATGTCTTCATTAGCTGCACATGCTGCCTGGTCACATCCATTTCTTAGGGACTCGGTAACATTCTCCATTTGCGCAGATTGGAAGGTTTGGGTGCATCGTTGCACTACTGGAAACAAGAATGGTCTTCAGTAACACTGGATATTCTAAGCATTCTCTTTAAATTTCATGGATTTGTTTTGTTTGTAGTGGTTTTATGGAAATTGATGGTAACTAAGGTTATCTTTACTGTAGTTATAGACAAAGAAGTAGATAAAAAAATGGCAAATAAAAAGAAAATGGCAAGAGAGAGAGAGAGAGAGAGAGAGAGAGAGAGAGAGCACGCTCTAGTTAACTTTGAGGACACAGCCCTGCCCACGCAGGCACCTAACTAGACACTGAACTTGATTCAAGTACACGTGACCTCTGGCGCACACACACACACACACACACACACACGCTTCTTTCCATTTGGTCTCCCCTCCCAGTGCTGCATGAAGTCGGAGCAGTAGCGAGGAACCACTGACTCGCAATCCCAATAGAACCAATAAATCTTAGCTCCATAACTGAATGAGGGAATCTTTCATTATCACCTTATAGTAACTATGCATGTTGGAAAAAATAAACACACACACACACAGTCAATGAGTAAGAATGGGATGTAAGCCGAGGGGTTGTGACCTCACTGTCCCTGACTCTGGTGTTAGTGGTCTCAGTCCTACCCAATAATTAATCGGTTACTTTGAGACGTAGGGGAACTTTTGGCTGTGTTACGAGACCAGCAGACGGCCTTAGGGTGAATAACACTCACCATACAAGCTTTTTATCAAAGTGAAGATCCTTATGAGTGTCTATTGTTTTAACTGTACGTATTATACTTTATTTTATTTATTTATTTTTTTAACACGGATGTGCTGATCTGGAGGAAGTCTTCAAAGGGTTGCAGCTACAACGTGTGTAGCTGGAATGGAGAACCGAACTGGTGACTTTAAAAATGGTCCTTTTTTACTTGGTTTGTTATTAGATATTTCTAAGCAACATAAAATTAATGTTCGAATGACTCGTAATAGAATGTCCTTAAAATTAGCCAAGATGGCGTGAAGATATGTTGATCAATATAAATATCAATAAGGTCAAGAAAATCTACTAGAATGTGAACGCTTTTATTCCTTCTTTCCAAGCTGCTGTCATGGCTCATCTACTTCCCCTCTACTGAAGGAGGTCATAAGGTCGGTTGTCTTTAGAAATTACTTGAACTAAACATCTTTCCATGAAGTTTGCGTTGCTCTGGGGAAGTACGTGGGCTGCGTCAGGTGCTGGGTGATTACCAGCGGCACTGCAAGGGTGGGCGCCGGTATATATAGAGGGCCAAGGGAACCCTCGGCAAGCGCCCGTTGGCTGGTGGGTCGTTTGGTCCCTGTTCGTGGCGGTGGTCGTCCAGCCCCGAAGCATGCGTGCTTACGTCGTCGTGGCTCTGCTCATGGTAAGGAGGCGTGGACAGATACATGACATTCGCAACATTGCAGCTTCCAGGTGGTTGCAAGTTTCCAGCATGATTAAAATATTAGTAACTTTATAGCTGCCTTTTTGTGTCATCAGCGGTACAGTTCATTTCCTCAGACGTTACTGTTCCACCTTGCCATTACTTCGGAGATGTCAAGGTTAACATGCTTATTGTGTTCTAGAGTATAAATGAGAATGAAATATCAATATTTATCAAAGACCCTCACCTGTGAGGTGCACAAACATAATCATAAATCTTGTTATCTGGACCAAGAATCCTCACATCACTGTCTTGTCGCAGGTGGGGATCAGCACCTCTCGCGGGAAGGACATCTGTGCCATAGACTGCACCCATGGGTCTACCCTCACCGCAGACCCTGTCAACTGCAAAAATTATTATATCTGCTACTCTCCCTATGATCATAGCGACTTTCCATTCGTTTGTGAAGGTAATAAATTTTTCGATATATTAACTCACACCTGTATTGAATTCGGCTATGTATGCACCCCAGAGTGTGAGAAGTGTTCCTTCGACTGCGCTGCTCCTGTCCTTGGAAAAATAGCAAACCCAGTCGATTGTCATATTTACTACGACTGTAAGACAGGTTCTTGGTTCACGTGTCCTATAGACAAGACGTTCTACGATGGGAATATTTGTCAGAGTGACGAACAACACTGCTGTACATGCAAGTCGCATTGTTCTACCAATGACGTAACCAATCATCTCATGGTCCCAGACTACCGCAATTGTACCAACTTCTATCTGTGTGTAGACACTGGATTCCCTGACCAGAACACCCACGGACACTGCCCGTCCGGTAATTTCGATCCACAATCAAAAACATGCAACCCTAACGCCCCCTGCATACAGCCGTGTGTATGAAGACACCACATTCAGGAGGATCTGATCGTTGGAGTGACGACAGCCCTCATCCCCCACCCCACCTCCCTCATGGGCACAACTCTCAGACCCAATCCGTAGGCCACAACACTGGCTTCCTCTGTTAATGTACTTGATATATTTGTTATGTGATGTAATAAAGACTCAAGAGATCAATTTATGTGTTACTGGGATTAATATACACTCAAAAGCTTTTTTTATACTGTCTCGTGAATGGAATATTTGCGCTCCGCTAAATAGCCGCATGACCTGCATGGCACCTAGAGCCCGCACTAAATTAAATAGAGGAGAAATAGGAGATTTCATTTAAATAATGATCATGTAAAATTATTTAGTCAGAATAACCTAAAGGAACCACGTCTTCTCGGATTCGTAAATATATATATATATATATATATATATATATATATATATATATATATATATATATATATATATATATATATATATATATATATATATATTTATTTATTTATTTATTTATTTATTTATTTATTTATTTATTTTTTATTTTTTTTCGAGATCAGTCAGAATTAATGACAAGGATATTAAATGAAATTGTAATCTAGAAATTGACAAATTACATTTGAGATGAGGAACTTGGCTTGCCGCAGAAGGATACATCTTTCCTTGCTGACGCCAGTATTATGGGGAAATCGGAAAACCAATCTTCCCTACATTTGTTATGTCATTCAGATGAAAAAAAAAAAAATCCCTCTCACAAGATGTTATAGATTTGTAGGGAATGATAATTCTGTGTAATTATGGAGAAATTCTGAGAATATTGTTTGAAGTCTAGATCTGTTAATAGACAGTGTTGGAGTCTGGCAGTATGTTAAACCATTAGCTAAAATGTTCAAGAACAAATTGAGAGCAGAGGAGGAGTATAAACTTTTAGGGACTTTGGAAAAAATATATATTAATCATGGTGGAAGGAACTAGTTTGTAATGTTATGCGGTCCATATAAGGCCTGGCTCCTGACAGCGGACTCAGACGTTAAAGTGACTGGTTGTCGACAGGTACGTGACTTTGTCCAGGAGATTTTATATTCTTTACAAAACTTGTCTATATGGAAATAATCATTTGTGCCTGTTATCAAATAATTACTTGTGTCAGACGGTAACAGAATGTTTGGTTGACATAGAGAATATATAAATTTCCTGGTCAGTTATCTATTTAGTTTTAAGGCAAATATTTTCAGAGTGAAAACCTAGAATTCAGATTGGATAGGTAAATTTTCCTGGGATTAGGTATTAGTCAACACACCAATGATGCACAACATATTTTGATGTAACAAGCAAACTGACTTCGGATGCTCAGTACTAAAAATTAATCTAACCCAGGGTTAGGATAGCTTCTGGCCACACTTAGATTAACTTATTGTAAATTATTTTCTTAAAAAATTTTCCGTGAACTGATTAAGGGCATTGTTACTTTTCCTAGTATAAGGGTCCCACAACTCCAAGCTAACAGCATAAGCTACTAGATAAATCATTGTGTATTTAGAGAAAAATAATATAAAGCCTTTGTTATTTTATATAGATACTTACATCAAATAAAAATTTTTTTTTTTTGTCATGGTGTTTTCTAGGACTTTATAGAAAACCGGCTGATTAATAAGAACAACGCTACCATACCACACAGATATATATATATATATATATATATATATATATATATATATATATATATATATATATATATATATATATATATATATATATATATATATATATATATATATATATATATATATATATATATATATATATATATATATATATATTAGGCATAAACCCATGGCTGGTGGTAGCTACCTTTACTTTTAACAACTAAAGTTGTAACACATAAACTACAGATGAAAAACAATCAAACAAATGATAATTAAAGAAAACTAAACTGAACTTTAATATTAAAAGAACTTTAACGCTAACCGTGGCACGCTTACTGGCACTGGCCTAATCATGCAGATTATATATACATTCATCCCCGAGAGCGTTAAAAGTAGTAGGCCAGAAGTAATATTAAAGTTGCATTTGGCATCGGTCAGAGACCACTTGGTCTGTTTATGACGTCAGTTCTGGTCCTTATATTAAAAAAACGGATAATGACTATAAATGACTAATAATGACTATGAATACAAAATATTTCTTACTGGAGGAGACAGAAACTTTCAAATTAAAACTAGCATTAAAATGGGACCTGATGAAGGTATCAGCGTGGCATGGGGGTGTAACAAGGGTGACAAACTAAATCCGGATAGGACTAGAAACAACGGCTTCAAGCCTGATGAAGCTATACTTAAAACAAGAAGAGATTAGTTCTTTAATTGACTGGCAGATGATTATTCTAGGCTCAGGGGTAATCTCTATGAGAACTAGCATCAAGTGAACCTTTTTTATTCAATTTTTTTTGTTTCCCTAGGCCAGTGGTCCTCTTACATTAAAAAAAAAAAAGGCTCAGTAATAAGGTTGTTAGTGCCGAGTTAACAGAGAATTTTGAAAATAATAGACAAATTTATGGATAGTGATGATAGATGGATACAGACAGGTATGTTTTAAACATATCTGTATATATATATATATATATATATATATATATATATATATATATATATATATATATATATATATATATATATATATATATATATATATATATATATATATATATATATATATATATATATATATATATATATATATATATATATATATATATATATATATATATATATATATATATATATATATATATATATATATATATATATATATATATATATATATATATATATATATATATATATATATATATATATATATATATATATATATATATATATATATATATATATATATATATATATATATATATATATATATATATATATATATATATATATATATATATATATATATATATATATATATATATATATATATATATATATATATATATATATATATATATATATATATATATATATATATATATATATATATATATATATATATATATATATATATATATATATATATATATATATATATATATATATATATATATATATATATATATATATATATATATATATATATATATATATATATATATATATATATATATATATATATATATATATATATATATATATATATATATATATATATATATATATATAATGCTACTTGTAAGTCGACTGGCTTCTTGCAGCTTCCCTCATGTTCTTATATTCTCTCATAATGATTCCTTTCAAAGACCACAGAGAGAATTAGTTGGGTTCTCATGAGTGTTTTTTATTACTGATGATGGAGAAATTTTGTTGAAATATGTTTAGTCATGAAAACAGCCTTGTAAACCCAACAATTTTTACTACAGCCTGTTTAATGCTGCGGAAACAAGACGATGTAGTGATTAAGTGCCTGGATTCAGAATATGATCACGCATCTACATTCCGCGTGTGACGTATGTATAAGGTGCCACCTACAAAAGAGAACAACGAACGGTCCTACAACGCCTCCGCTGAAGTTTTCCCTCCCACGGAAAAACAGAACTGAATGTGATTAAATGTTGCACCGTTAATTAATATGAATATTATTTAAATCATCACGTCGACATATGAAAAATTATCATTTAATGAAGGAACAAAAGGACAGGAACTCATTTAAAGCATGTCTTGAGCGGCACTTCTAAAGATGTATTCTTGGAAACCTTCCCTGAATGCGGTGCTACGCATCATTTACTTATTTCATTTTCTCTCCCGTTTAGAAACTGCTTACGCCCCCACAGAACGTAACGCTCCTACCTTGGACAGTCAGAAACACTGAAAGTGTTATTTTGTTGAATGTGTAATGAATTGGGTATCAAACTTTATTTACAGTTATTGTCCTGAAGCCAATATTGTATGCAGTATTCTGATTTCCCAGAGTTAGTATCCAGATCTGCAGAACTACGTAATTACCTTGGTGATAAACATGATTCTTAGGATGTGTATTCTTTTTATGTAAATGTTCATTTTCACCTATTTTTATTTCAGACCATAAGTATTCTCCCACGCACAATATATATATATATATATATATATATATATATATATATATATATATATATATATATATATATATATATATATATATATATATATATATATATATATATTTTTTTTTTTCTTTGGTCCTTTGCTTGCCACAAAAGCTGGTGAGGCTATCTCCCGCGAGAGGCAACATTATGTTCTATTTAATTTCGGCGAAGCCAATAACTAACGCACAGCAGCAGTACGATATCGCCCCACAGACCTTGCCTCCCAAGGCGATACTTTGATCGCCACGCTGAGCAGTGTGTTCATGTCTGTGACGAAGTTAGATATAAATTAAGATGATTTTTTTCCTGGCCTTCTTAAGTCTTTGTTGATAAATAACTCTCACTGGTTCCCAAGAACGAGTTGTGTGCATACATCTTTGTCATGTTTATGTTCAGGTATTGTTTATTGGAGTTTTAACATGCTTTCCTCCTCAACGTGTAGAATTGGTGGCGACGGTGGAGGCGGTGGAGGCGGCGGTGGCGGCAGCGGCGGCGGCGGTGGTGGCGGTGGCGGTGGCGGCGGTAGCGCTGTGTTTGGGTTGGGTCCGCGTCACACGCTGATAAATGTAAGGCTGTGGTGGAGGCGACGGTGGCGGTGGCGGCGGTGGCGGCGGTGGTGCCGGCGGTGGCGGCGGCGGTAGCGCTGTGCTTGCGTTGGGTCCGGGTCACACGCTGATAAATGTAAGGCGGTGGTCACCTGCAGTCTTAAGGCTCGTTCTCAGTATCGCGTGGCCATGTAAGGTTACCTAACGCAACCTGACACATGCAGACAATAAACAATAAAAAGAGAATAGTTTCACATGCATTGCTATGCTATCAGAGGAATGTTTTTTTTTCTTTTTGTTATTAAAGAACGAATTTGGCTCTTAATAAAAGCAAAACTGGATCTGCCACTTCCAGTTTCCTTTTCTTTACAAAAGTATGGCTTCTATAGTGAGAACATTATTTTCGTATCAGAGGTTTATGTCATATACAGTTAGTAGAGGTAAGCGTGATAAGCAACCACCTGATGACGACAGAGCTTGCTGGTACCCGCCAGAACCTTCGTCAGGTACGCTTGAATCTGATACTTGGTGGCCATTCTGGGTCCTTCAGACTTTGCGGCGCATCCCCCGCGGAAAGAATCTAGCATTGCTGATGCAATGAACGCTCGGCGCCCACGAGGCTTCATGGCTCATCATTATCCAGCGTTACGACGTGCCAAGCTTTTGCTAGACTTTAGAATTTTGTTCAGAATAGTAAAATTTGAACGAAAGTGTGACGTACCTTCATATCTTTAGAACTCTTCACTTTCAGTATTTACCACAAACATCATTTAGTCTGTTAAAGGGAAGCAGTCGTATAGGACATCATGTCACATTGTGGGAAATTAAATACAGAGGAGAGAAATCCAACTCCTCTCTTCAATCCTTTTAGTCATCATTTACTGTGTTGCCTGGCATTATTCTTGCAACCCTACTGCAGAGTGTTCGAGCAGGCTGTCCGCTGCCACAGGGAAAGCCAAAGACATGGCAGCGCCTAAAGAAAATTCGGGCTGTGACTTGAAGCACTGCTCTTATTCACAAATGAACATTACTGAAAAGCAGGCTTAGGGATGAGCTTCAGATCAGAGTACTGTTTACATTTATTGTTATACAGAAACAGTTTGTGTATAGTATTCAATGTGTTCTTTAGCATTACAGGAAATTTTAAGAAGCAGAGCTGCTCGGGAAGGAGGTAGACAATGACAGCGCCTCCCCGAGAGGAGTGGCTCTTCAATCCTTGGAAAGGGGAGGGACGAGTGTGTTGCCATGTGCCGTCCGAGGTACTTACCAAGGACGTTTCATATTACTGGTACACTGAACTGCATTGCGCGTGAAGTGGCCGGACGCTCGAGGTCATGGCGATCGTCATGGCTCGATTAGTAGAGTCGTGCCCTTTGAGTTGCCGGTTCGATCCCTGACTGCTCCTCTTTGTAATTATTTCCCTATCTGCCTGTCCGTCTGTCCGTTTCTGTTTCACATGTTCTTGAGAATCTGGACTGTCCCAAACCCCCAAAGATTACATATGACCTAATTTAATAATAATAATAATAATAATAATAATAATAATAATAATAATAATAATAATAATAATAAACAAATAAAATGAATATATATATATATATATATATATATATATATATATATATATATATATATATATATATATATATATATATATATATATATATATATATATATATATATATATATATATATATATATATATATATATATATATATATATATATATATATATATATATATATATATATATATATATATATATAAGTTGAAAGGAAAGAGATCACAAGAATGTGGATGAAGGTTTGTGAACGCCTGAACCACCTCACGCACGTGCACAGGACCACTAAGCTCCCGGAGGTGTTA
The DNA here is from genome assembly GCF_035594125.1 of Scylla paramamosain. NCBI lineage: Eukaryota > Metazoa > Arthropoda > Malacostraca > Decapoda > Portunidae > Scylla > Scylla paramamosain. Next base: position 12,049,602 of record NC_087177.1, read on the forward strand.
GAGAGATTTGTTTTGGGTCCAAAACAAACAGACAGACAGACAAACAGACGGACAGCACTTTTCCCAGTCTAAGGCACGCTTTAATTACTTTATGTCCTGTGTAACAATGACGAGCGCTTTCTTGTGTTGCTTGCCGCTAATGCTTCATTCCGGTTAGAATTTCACTTGTATTACGACAAAACACTAAATCCAAAATAATCTATAAATCACTGACCTCTCATTTGCATACTGATGAGATTTAAAAAAAATCTGATACCAAAAGGATGCTCCACCAATGGAATGTATTGCGTCCTTAAAACACATAAATAAGAATTAATGAAAAAAACATGTCTTGCTGAAGGTATGCTATTAAATAAACCATCGACGGTAGTAAATCCACACGTGTCACGAATATGTTTCGAGAAGGGACACTGTAGTATGGCAAGACTCAGCCTGCACCTGTCCGCTCCTTCAGGGGCAGACGACCACTCTCCCTCCTGATCCACCTGCCAACCTCCACTGTCAGCCAGCGCGCTTACAGGCGGATGCGCCTCAGACAAATGCTGTGATCTTCTTTTAATCCCTCGCCTATATGTATAAATGTCTTGTACGACTATGATTTGTTTCTGAGAGGGATAAGTTAACGCTTAAACAGTAATGGTCATTATTTTTTGCCATATTCCCAGGAATGTGACGCTGAAGGAGTCAGGGTGTCACTTATTGTAAACTTGGATGTCCAACCTCCCTAGAAATTCATTGAAATGAGTTAGTCTTTCAGAGTGGATAAGGATCGCAATAGCGGACAAGAATTGCGGTACTCCGGGGAAAGACATGAACAGCGTCAGGTGTTGGGTGATTACCAGTAGTGGTCCAAAGGTGGCACGTGGCATATATATATATACTGAGGCTGTGGAAACCTTCTCGAGCACCACCTGGCTTGTGGTTTCTTTGGTTCCCCCTGGAAGAATGGGTCCTTGCTTTGCTGTGGCGCTACTCGCTGTAAGTGATAGACAAGCGTCCTCAGAGATTTTTGGAAATTGGTGCATTGTTACCTCGTACACCTTTGTTTTACTCTGTTTTCATCGTTCTTGTATAAACAGTTTCCTTCTCTGCATTAGTCGTGGTATATTCTAAAAGTTTCTCGATTGTAATGCATTCAGTTTGCAATTCAAGATTTATAGGCTCAAAATAATTGTGCTGTACTTCTGTACATTTATGTAAATTTACAGTAACCTTACTGTCTAGATGTTCAGGAAATTACTGATAACTTTCATTCCAGGTGGTCATCGGCAGTGCCGTCGGATTGGACAGATGTGTCATAGACTGTTCCAAGAGTTACATTGAACACTTCACTGCCGATCCTGTCAACTGCAAAAATTACTATATTTGTTATAATAGCATTACCCACAGTCCATATCCATTCTCCTGCGAGGGTAACAAGTTTTTTGACATCGTTTCCAACTCCTGCCGTGACTATCCCTACTCTTGCACACCTAAATGTGAAAAATGTTCCTTTGACTGCTCTTCACATGTTCTCGGGAAAATATCAAGTCCAGTTGACTGTGGTATTTATTATATATGTAATAGTGATATATGGGTCACGTGTCCCTCAGAGGAGCCATTCTTCGACGGCAGTGTTTGTCAGAAGGACAAGTATAACTGCTGTGACTGCAAGCCTCGGTGCACCGCTCATGACGCAGTTAATTACAGCATTGTTCCAGACCCCCGCAACTGCACCAACTATTACCAGTGTTTGAATGAAGGGATCCCTACAATCCATGGTCACTGTCCATACGGGAATTTCGATGCACAGCTAGGAATATGTAGTACAGACGCCCCTTGCATACAGCCGTGTGCCTGGTGACACCAGTGTTAGGCAGACAGCAGCCCCAGATGTCGCAGAGAAAACGGTGCCAGCACGGTCGTCATCACCGGGTTCTTGATGCAGCTGCCATCACTGTACATCCAGTCATCTTGCCATATGTAAAGCTCTTGCATGGTTAGTTGCTCTTTGTTAATTTTTGCTTCCTATTAAGGCAGCATCAAGTAGCGAAATAAGTAGTATGTTAATGACATGAAAAAATAAACACATGAAAGCAAAATTATATTACTTTCCTTCAACATAAGGAAGCTGTTTCCAAAATATTTCAGTGTAAATCTCTTTATTTTGTTCATAAGTAACACAGTTCGACTTGTTTGTGAGTGATTTTCCTCAATGTCTGTACTGCACCTACGCCTTTCGTTCATTTGGGACTGACCTAACACTCGACCACCACGTCGCTTATTGACAATCCACCCCCACACATACACATACACAATCTACTACCTTATAAGAGTAGCTTAACATTTAAACTTTTACTATATATTTAATATATGAAATAAATGTAGTCATTTCTCACTCATGACAACAGGCATACTTACAAAATATAAGTAATTATTTGTACTTATGGAAACTTGCAAAATCATGACGGTTGTCATCGGTATCAACAAAAAAGGTGTGCATCATGAGCATAGGTTCCTGCAACTGTTGTAATCCGCACCTCACAGCCATTAGGTCCACGCCTCTGGTAAAATAATCATGCGTAGTTCATGAGAGTGCGGGAGAATCCTTGCAGTCTGGTTGGCATGAAGTTTGGTTAAATTAAATTAAATGTTAGTGTGCCGAATGGCGCACTAAGGTGAGACGAACTTGATGCCATTCAGTCAGCAACTCCGGCTTGGTCGCTGATAAATAAGGCGACGGCCACCTGCAGCATTAAGTGCGATTCTCATAAATCACCTGTATTGTCTGATTGGCGCCTTTTTTTTTTTTTTTCAACATTTACGTCCTGTTCGTCTATTCTCTCATGGCCAGCACGGTGCCTCATAAAGAAGAACTTTTACTTTTGATATCTGGGAACCGTTACTCCGAATGGACGTCCTTCCTAATCTCGAACCTTGGCTGGGATTTGAATCCGTGCACCTTAGCCCCAAGCGCCCCAAGCGCGCACGATATCATTTACTAGCAGGTGCAACCTGCTAGAGAAATAAACTTAATAAAATTGTGAGAATTGGTAAATGCCTTCAGCTCACAAACAAGAGGTCCTTGGGACGAATCCCTTCCAGATGGCGACAGTTTGCACTTATCTTGTTTGCGCTGTCTTACTCTGAAGAGATCAGGTATGGTTTGTAAGCCGAGGCGGCTTAAGCATTTGCCTTAACTATTGGTGAAGGCTTTTGTCCTTTGGTGCTGTCATTATAGGGTGCTGCTGATGAGGATGATGGGGAAGTGATGATGACGGTGAAGTGGCTTGAAGGCAGCTCACACAACAGTCTGTCACAATTTTGTCTTACAAAAGCACGAAATAAATCACTTAAAATAAAATAAAATATCGAAACACTACTTTTATATTTAGCTGCATAAACAGAGCTGAAGTAGCGTTTGATCTGTTACAGGCAGAACTCTCCCTCGGTGACCTGCTCTGGGCCGGCACAGCTTCCAACAGGAACACTTAGTACATCTGTCGCTCACTTGCTTATTTTGTCCACACTTCAAGGATAACTGAATGTGACTCTCTGATGGACGACTCTTGAGGAGAAGGTTTAGTAATGCACCTTACTGTAACTGCACAACACTCTACTTTCTCTTATCTTATTTTCGCCATCTCTCCAGTGCAAGAATTAACCAATATTCTCAATCATTCATCCTTATTTCTGATATACTCTAAAACGCCCTGCCTCCTTCTGTTTCCTCCTTACTATGACTTAAACTCCTTTAAGAGGGAACTTTCAAGATAATTATCCCTTTTATTGCCTGAGGTCAGTGCTCCTCTTAAATAAAAATAAAAATAAATAATTTCCTGTCGAGGAGTATAAAGGTGTGTGTGTGTGTGTGTGTGTGTGTGTACGGCAAGAATAGTAACAGATGCAACATTGCCGTGAACAGAGAGAGAGAGAGAGAGAGAGAGAGAGAGAGAGAGAGAGAGAGAGAGAGAGAGAGAGAGAGAGAGAGAGAGAGACTGAAGACAGTCAGTTAGAGAGGTTTGTTGTGAGTCCAAAACTGACAAACAGACAGACAAACAGACAGACAGACATTCAGAAAGACCAAGCGCTTACACTAATATCCTAGACCAGCTTTTTTAAACGTCGTATTAGTAATTACGAACCAATAAGCCACACGGTCGTATTTGGTTTTACTAATCCCACAGTCGCGTTCGTTAAAAATTTGAGTTAGTAAATAATTAGTCGAGTTAGTAAATACTAAGCTTTCCGCACAAGTTGGCAGCTCAGCTCTGGTTCCCACAACGACAAGGAAAAGTTGCCGAATTTTATATTTCTCATTAGATCGACTTTTGTATTTTTTTTCTATCTATAGCTAAAGAAAGAGTTGATCTATCCATACATGACTTCAAAATCATCATACAACATATAACAGTGAAGGAATCTGTGATTGTATGGTGATGTTCGGAGCGATCGCGGAAGTGGATTGATTGGCTTGCAATGTAATTAATAATGAGCGTTTCTCACTGAACGTGTACGTAGAGACGCGTGAGTTATTTATTTTTGTACAGTATGAAAAGAAATGTGAAAATTCATCTACTTACGAGTATTTTAAAAGTTGAAAGTGCACGTACCTATGTGGAGGCCAGCGGAATCGCCATCCAAGAGACGAGTGGGAAATTTTATAATACGAGTACATGATATGTGGGAGTTATAATGATACTGCTGATATTTTCTTTACCCTCATACTAACGAATGGTGGCCGTGCTTGCTCTAGGAGCAATATCAGTCAAAAATAACCTCCATAACCAAACTAAACCTAACTTTACCTAACTAAACTTTAAATTTACTTTCAGCATTATAAATAATTAGCGGCGGATATATATGGGGTTCAAATTACTCAGAATGAGAAGCGCTGTCTGGTAAAGGTAGGAAAAGCCATGTTTAGACTCTTGGAGAAGTAAAACAATACCGGGATTCGTCAGGTGACAGTGGACGCTGGCCGTAAACAAACCATAGCTCTCGGGTTGCAGACGCAGTCTCCCAAACGCACCCGAACGAGGCATTTTGAACGCCGAAATCTATTAATTTAAGGGATGCATACAATTTTTCTTTCGCATAGGAACACTGGTACATTTTAATATTTCTAACATAACTTTCCGTTGTATAGGACTGGTAAATATCATTGGGGTTTGCTGTTGGGGAAAGGTAGTTCTCCCAACATTTCCAATACGATTTTTTCAGGTTTGGTCGACTTAACCCCGAAGCGCGAACCTCAAAAAGTGTTTAAAAATCGAAAACGGCTACATTGGTATTAGTAAATACTAAAACGTTTTAAAAAGCGGGCCCTAATGTAATAAGAAAAAAGAATTAATGAAAGAAATAACATTTCTTGGTAAAAGTATGCTATTAAAAATTGAGTCACATTTATAGCCCAAAAGAAACACTTCCACTTACATATAAACTCTTGTAAACTTTGCTACGATAACTCTGCAAAAACTGTCTTCAACTTTAACAGAATGTCACACTTTAAGCATCAAACATTTCAATCACGAGAAAAGTTAGAGTGAATAATTCATTCGTCGTGAAACAACTGCTGCACTGCTCACTGATCCACGTGCCTTCCTTGGGCACCGGAGTGGTTCAGGCCAAGGGCCTCGCAGCAGACGCCGCTCCGGGAACACTGCTGCCATTCCCGAGGTACCGTTGCCGCCGCCATGCCGGAACGCGGGCAGGGACGTATCCCCTGGTCAGTATCCTGATGGGCATGATGCTTGTCAGAGTGTCCCTCGGTGACGACAACATCACCCTTACGCCAGGGTGCTCTTGTGCCAGCCTCCTGAGTGCCTCGACTTCGCGGCCAGCCACCTCCCGCCCATGGTGTGGCGCCACTTTCATCAACAAATACGAGTACATGAACAGCGTCAGGTGTTGGGTGATTAACCGGCGGGCGGCTGCCTACCACAGCTGTGCCTCCATGGCCACTAGATGGTTGATGATTCAAGGATGAGCTTATCATAATGCTTAACGTTGTGTTATTAAACGTGCCATTAAATAAACCATCGACGGTAGTAAATCCATACGTGTCACGAATATGTTTCGAGAAGGGACACTGTAGTATGGCAAGACTCAGCCTGCACCTGTCCGCTCCTTCAGGGGCAGACGACCACGCTCCCTCCTGATCCACCTGCCAACCTCCACTGTCAGCCAGCGCGCTTACAGGCGGATGCGCCTCAGACAAATGCTGTGATCTTCTTTTAATCCCTCGCCTATATGTATAAATGTCTTGTACGACTATGATTTGTTTCTGAGAGGGATAAGTTAACGCTTAAACAGTAATGGTCATTATTTTTTGCCATATTCCCAGGAATGTGACGCTGAAGGAGTCAGGGTGTCACTTATTGTAAACTTGGATGTCCAACCTCCCTAGAAATTCATTGAAATGAGTTAGTCTTTCAGAGTGGATAAGGATCGCAATAGCGGACAAGAATTGCGGTACTCCGGGGAAAGACATGAACAGCGTCAGGTGTTGGGTGATTACCAGTAGTGGTCCAAAGGTGGCACGTGGCATATATATATATACTGAGGCTGTGGAAACCTTCTCGAGCACCACCTGGCTTGTGGTTTCTTTGGTTCCCCCTGGAAGAATGGGTCCTTGCTTTGCTGTGGCGCTACTCGCTGTAAGTGATAGACAAGCGTCCTCAGAGATTTTTGGAAATTGGTGCATTGTTACCTCGTACACCTTTGTTTTACTCTGTTTTCATCGTTCTTGTATAAACAGTTTCCTTCTCTGCATTAGTCGTGGTCATGCATTCATTTTACAGTTCTACATTTATAGACTCAAAATAATTGCGCTACACTTCTGTACCTTTTTGTAAATGTTTACAGTAACCTTACTGTCCAAATGTTCAGGAAATTACTGATAACTTTAATTCCAGGTGGTCATCGGCAGTGCCGTCGGATTGGACAGATGTGTCGTAGATTGTTCCAAGAGTAATGTTGCACACCTCACTGCCGATCCTGTCAACTGCAAAAATTACTATATGTGTTACGATTCATTTGTACACAGCCCATATTCATTCCCCTGCGAGGAAAACAAGTTTTTTGACATCGTTTCCAACTCCTGCCGTGACTCTTCCGTCACTTGTACTCCTGAATGTGAAAAATGTTCCTTTGACTGCTCTTCAGATATCCTCGGTAAAATATCAAGTCCAGTTGACTGTGGTATTTATTATATGTGCTACAGTGATAAGTGGGTCACGTGTCCCTCAGAGGAGCCATTCTTCGACGGCAGTGTTTGTCAGAAGGACAGGTATAACTGCTGTGACTGCAAACCTCGGTGCACCGCTCATGACGCAGTTAATTACAGCATGGTCCCAGACCCCCGCAATTGCACCAACTATTACCAGTGTTTGAATGAAGGGATCCCTACAATCCATGGTCACTGTCCATACGGGAATTTCGATGCACAGCTAGGAATATGTAGTGCAGACGCCTCTTGCATACAGCCGTGTGCCTGGTGACACCAGTGTTAGGCAGACAGCAGCCCCAGATGTCGCAGAGAAAACGGTGCCAGCACGGTCGTCATCACCGGGTTCTTGATGCAGCTCCCATCACTGTACATCCAGTCATCTTGCCATATGTAAAGCTCTTGCATGGTTAGTTGCTCTTTGTTAATTTTTGCTTCCTATTAAGGCAGCATCAAGTAGCGAAATAAGTAGTATTAAAATAAGTAGTATTAAAAAAAAATAAAAAATAAGTAGTATTAAAAAAAATAAACACATGAAAGCAAAATTACATTACTTTCCTTCAACATAAGGAAGCTGACTACAAAATATTTCAGTGTAAATCTCTTTATTTTGTTCATAAGTAACACAGTTCGACTTGTTTGTGGGTGATTTTCCTCAATGTGTGTACTGCACCTACGCCTTTCGTTCATTTGGGACTGACCTAACACTCGACCACCACGTCGCTTATTGACAATCCACCCCCACACATACACATACACAATCTACTACCTTATAAGAGTAGCCTAACATTTAAACTTTTACTATATATTTAATATATGAAATAAATGTAGTCATTTCTCACTCATGACAACAGGCATACTTACAAAATATAAGTAATTATTTGTACTTATGGAAACTTGCAAAATCATGACGGTTGTCATCGGTATCAATAAAATAGGTGTGCATCATGAGCATAGGTTCCTGCAACTGTTGTAATCCGCACCTCACAGCCATTAGGTCCACGCCTCTGGTAAAATAATCATGCGTAGTTCATGAGAGTGCGGGAGAATCCTTGCAGTCTGGTTGGCATGAAGTTTGGTTAAATTAAATTAAATGTTAGTGTGCCGAATGGCGCACTAAGGTGAGACGAACTTGATGCCATTTAGTCCGCAACTCCGGCTTGGTCGCTGATAAATAAGGCGACGGCCACCTGCAGCATTAAGTGCGATTCTCATAAATCACCTGTATTGTCTGACTACAGAAAATACAAGGACGGATAAGGCCCTTCTACAGAATTAGCAACTGAGGGTGAGAAAAACTAACGGAGACGTCTCAGAACGCCTAACTTCATAAAAGCTACTTTAGCTAGAGATGAGATGTGAAGTTTCCAGTTTAGATTATAAGAAGAGGATAGACCGAGAATGTTCAGCGTAGAAGAGGGGGACAGTTGAGTGTCACTGAAGAAGAGGGGATAGTTGTCTGGAAAGTTGTGTCGAGTTGATAGATGGAGGAATTTAGTTTTGAGGCATTGAACAATACCAAGTTTGTTTTGCCCCAATCAGAAATTTTAGAGAGATCAGAAATCAGGCGTTCTGTGGCTTCCCTCCATGAAATGTTTACTTCCTGAAGGGTTGGACGTCTATGAAAAGACGTGGAAAAGTGCAGGGTGGTATCATCAGCGTAGGAGTGGATAGGACAAGAAGTTTGGTTTAGAAGACCATCGATGAATAATAGAAAGAGAGTGGGTGACAGGACAGAACTCTGAGGAACACCACTATTATAGATTTAGGAGAATAACAGTGACCGTCTGCCACAGCAGTAATAGAACAGTCAGAAAGGAAACTTGAGATGAAGTTACACAGAGAAGGATAGAAGACGTTGGAGGATAGTTTGGAAATCAAAGCTTTGTGCCAGACTATCAGAAGCTTTTGATATGTCCAAGGCAACAACAAAAGTTTCACCAAAATCTCTAAAAGAGGATGACCAAGACTCAGTAAGGAAAGCCAGAAGATCACCAGTAGAGCGGATTTGATGGAACCCATACTGGCGATTAGATAGAAGGTTGTGAAGTGATAGATGTTTAAAAATCTTCCTGTTGAGGATAGATTAAAAAACTTTAGATAGGCAGAAAATTAAAGCAATAGGACGGTATTTTGAAGGATTAGAACGGTCACCATTTTTAGGAACAGTCTGAATATAGGCAAACTTCCAGCAAGAAGGAAAGGTAGATGTTGACAGAGTTGAAAGAGTTTGACTAGGCAAGATGCAAGGCGCAGTTTCGGAGAACAATAGGAGGGACCCAATCAAGTCTATAATCCTTCCGAGGGTTAAGGCCAACGAGGGCATGGAAAATATCATTGTGAAGAATTTTAATAGGTAGTATGAAGTAGTCAGAGGGTGGAGGAGAGAGAGGATCAAGCCCAGAATCGTCCAAAGTAGAGTTTTTAGCAAAGGTTTGAGCGAAGAGTTCAGCTTTAGAGATAGATGTGATAGCAGTGGTGCCATCTGGTTGAAATAAAGGAGGGAAAGAAGAAAAAGCAAAGTTATTGGACATATTTTTGGCTAGATGACAGAAGTAAAGAGGGGAGTTAGATCTTGAAAGATTTTGACACTTTCTATTGATGAAAGAGTTTTTGGCTAGTTGGAGAACAGACTTGGCATGGTTCCGGACAGATATATAAAGTGCATGAGATTCTGGTGACAACAATATTCTTCCTATTTTCTATTTTACTTTGATAGTTATTCTCATTTGACCTTGGAAAATTGCCGGGATTGCAGCCGAACAGACCGACAGAGTGGTTTCCTGGCTGCTCCGGCAATTCTGCAAACCCCGGCTGCATTTCACTTCCGGCTGCACACTCCCGGCTGCAAGCAGCTGTGAATTACCCCGTGTAAAACCCCCTTTAAGACCCAAGCGTCCCACTTTGAAGGGAGGTCGATGATGCAAGTGTTAGTTTGATACCCGCTTTAGGGTTCCTCGGCCAGCAAGCAAGCGTTGTAACACTGAGTGGCAAGTGCAGCCTGATGTATGCGGGCTGTAGACAAATAAACCTTAATAAAATTGTGAGAAGTACTCAGCGTGTCCGACTCACAAACAAGAGATCCATGGATCGAATCCCTCTGGGATGGCGACAGTCTGGACTTTTCTCTGCACAGTAGCCTTATCTTATAATGAAGAGATTGTTTACGGCTCGTAAGCACAGGAGTCGTAACCTTGGAATGTGACAACTCCACCAAGATGACCTATACGGCGAATTACATAATTTAAGTAATCCAGCTATTCCCTTTAATCAGTGGGGAAGGCTTTTGCCCTGTGGTGCTGTCATTGCAGGGTGCTGTTGATGATGATAATGGTGATGAAGTGGCTTGAAGGCAGCTCACACAACAGGCTATCATAATTTTATCTTATAAAAGCACGAAGTATATATATATAAAAAAAAAAAAAATGTATCTATCAAAACACGACTTTTACATTTAGCTGCATAAAAAAAAAATAAAAAAAAACGTGGAGTAGCGTTTAGTTTGTTATAGTAATGGAATGCATTATATGAACATAAGAAAATAGCAGAAGCTGCAAGGAACCGTCAAACCATCAGGCCTACGCGTGGCAGTTCCTAAAACATTCTTACCAATTCTTACTATCATCCACATCCATAAATTTGTCTGATCTTCTTTATCATTTCAACTCGGAAACTTACTTGCTTAGTCCTCGTGGTGTATTCAGAGACCACCATCAATGACAGACCATCCTGTAAGATTAATTTAGAATCAAACAGAATGAAATGGTCACCAGGGCTTTCCAAACAGCTGATGTTCTGATACTCTCATCATCATCTGCTGTGATGTGTATAAAGGTGTGTGTGTGTGTGTGTGTGTGTGTGTGTGTGTGTGTGTGTGTGTAATCTAAAAGTTAAAACGAAATATTTTCTGATGTTTCCTTTTATTTGCCTAAAAAATAAGATAAACAAATGAATAAATAAATGAACCATGGTATTATGACATCAATCAAACAACGTTATTATCACACTTAAACACAATTTACACATCAAGCTGTCACTGGAATAACCATTATTCTGAACAATCTCATTTAGTCTGGTAATTTGACGCATACCTGCATAGGCATCGTCAATAACTTCTGTATATACAAAGTGCGCGCTTGAATGAAACTGAGCACAAGCTGTAATCGAGGTTGAGAATTTGCGTTGTTCTGGGGAAATGCGTGGGCTGCGTCAGGTGTTGGGTGATTACCGGCAGCGGTGCAAGAGTGGGCGCCGGTATATATATATGTATATATATATAAAGGGGCAAAGGAACCCTCGGCAAGCACCCTTTGCATGGTGGGTCGTTTGGTACCTGTTCTTAACGGTGGTCGTCCAGCCCTGAAGAATGCGTGCTTGCGTCATCGTGACCCTGCTCATGGTAAGGAGAGGTAAATGAGAGTGAAATATAGATGTTTCTTTACTGAATATACTCATTTGTGGAGTGCACGAATACGTGCCTCTGCTTATCTAGGACAGACGTCCTCACGTCACTGGTGACTTCTCGTCTTGTTGCAGGTGGGGATCAGTTTCTCTCTCGGGAGGGACCTATGTGCCATAGACTGCTCTCATGGGCATTCCCAAACCGCAGATCCAGTCAACTGCAAAAACTATTATGTTTGCTATAATACAAATGAGCACAGCCAATTTCCATTCGCTTGTGACGGTATAAAGTTTTTCGACATAGCAACTCACACTTGTCGGGAATCGGGTTTTGTCTGCACCCCTGAATGTGAAACATGTTCTTTCGACTGTTCCAAACCTGTTTTGGGAAAAATAGCTGTTGAATTCAAATGTGATGTCTTCTACGAATGCAAGACTGGAGAGTGGTTCACTTGCCCAGCAGACAAACCTTTCTTTGATGGGAATGTCTGCCAGGACGACAAGAGGCACTGCTGTGCCTGTAAGTCAATTTGTACTGCCGAAGACTCCACCAATCATCGCATGGTTCCAGACTACCGCAACTGTACCAACTTTTTCCTGTGTCTGGATGCTGGAATCCCGGACGAGTCGACCCACGGCCACTGTCCAGTGGGTAATTTCGATCCACAGGCAAGAACATGCAATAACCAAGTTCCCTGCATACAGCCCTGTCTTTGAGACCAGGAGCTTCTGGCAAACGTAAACGACCCTCAGATACGTAGATCCAGTAACACAAGCCACTGACAGTCCAAGGTTCTTCTTGTCTTAAGTAGATTTTTTATTCTTGTCTTATGTAGATTTTTTATTAAGCTCATTTTTTTATATTTTCTCAGAGATTAATATCTTGAGCGGTAAAGTTCACGTCTTGCCATATATATATATATATATATATATATATATATATATATATATATATATATATATATATATATATATATATATATATATATATATATATATATATATATATATATATATATATATATATATATATATATACGAGTATATACCAATAATTAAATAAATATTACAGAAGATACGTACTATACGGCATTCCCCTTGCCACTAGTGCTGGTACATGCAGAGCTGGTGCTGTGCCACAAAGACCAGTATCCGCGCAATGCATGCAGGCGTGATTGTTGAGATTCACTTAGGTCGCTGTGGCCAATGTCTGTCTTAGGCAGTCAGTAACACACATACAAACATATGCTGTATGTACGAGTATGCAAATAAAAGGTGCGTCAGTGTCTTGTTTTTAGAGGTGAATGTTCCTATTTTCTCGACTTGACATAACTGACTCAGCTTAGTACACGAGAAAGTTGTGTAAATTTCCTCCATCTTCATTCCTGCTACTCACCCATTACACAGAAATTAAGACAGGAGCTACCCCGATAAATGCAGCTACAGCGCGAAAACCCGGTATGTTATGGGCACAAACACCCGTACAATGAGTATGGTAGCGAATTATGTAGTCAGTGGACTGTTTCACATCCTCCACGGAAGCTCCCATCATGGTGGATCACGAACGCATAAGATGAGTCAAATACTGCTCAAAAGCTACACTCCCCAACAGCAAGCCTCACATTTTGAGCGTTACAATTACACAACCTGGATCTTTACTACAACCACAGCAGGCTATCATATATACACTGTGAAGTGGAAATGTGAGTGAGGAAAGGTCACAGCCACAATAAAAGAATAAATAAGGAGGAAAAGAAACTGAAAACTCTCGGCAGATAAAAACAATTATATGCATTAGTAACAAGTGAGTGACGAAGTGTGAGGAACTGGTAGAGAACATGTTATGCCTAGAGGAAGAGAGTATGGGAATGTAAACTGTCGTGCCATGGCAGTATGTGGCGTGATAAAGTTTAGATGAGGCAAATCTGTGTTTTCCTGGACAACAACTTTGACGCACACCTTCATAACTGTCCTTCACACATACCGGATAAAGAATTGACAGATATGGAGTAATGAATTAGTTGTATTGACTTTTTATGTGAACGAAACGGAATGCAAGTTGTAACCGAGGTCAGAATTTTGCGTTGCTCTGGGGAAGTACGTGGGCTGCGTCAGGTGCTGGGTGATTACCAGCGGCACTGCAAGGGTGGGCGCCAGTATATATAGAGGGCCAAGGGAACTCTCGACAAGCGCCCGTTGGCTGGTGGGTCGTTTGGTCCCTGTTCGTGGCGGTGGTCGTCCAGCCCCGAAGCATGCGTGCTTACGTCGTCGTGGCTCTGCTCATGGTAAGGAGGCGTGGACAGATACATGACATTCGCAACATTGCAGCTTCCAGGTGGTTGCAAGTTTCCAGCATGATTAAAATATTAGTAACTTTATAGCTGCCTTTTTGTGTCATCAGCGGTACAGTTCATTTCCTCAGACGTTACTGTTCCACCTTGCCATTACTTCGGAGATGTCAAGGTTAACATGCTTATTGTGTTCTAGAGTAAGTTAGATGATAATGAAGTAGATACACACAAACATGTAGATCTCGTTATCATGATAAGGAATGAGCATTCCACATCAGCGGTGACTTTCGTCTTGTTACAGGTCTGGATCAACAATTCTCTCGGGAAAGACATCTGCACCGTAGATTGCTCTTATCCTGTAACCGCAGATCCGTTCAACTGCAAAAACTATTACATTTGCTATAATGAAAATGACCACACCCAGTATCCATTCCCATGTGAAGGTGACAGGTTCTTTGACACAGTAACTCACACTTGTCTTGTGTCGAATTATTTATGTACCCCGGAGTGTGAAAAGTGTTCCTTCAATTGTTCCGCTCCCGTCTTGGGGAAAATAGCAAACCCATTTCAGTGTGATGTTTACTACGAATGTGAAAGTAAGAAGTGGTTCACATGCCCAGCAGAGAAGCCTTTCTTTGACGGGAACACCTGTCAGGAGGAAGAACTACAGTGCTGTACCTGCAGATCCGTTTGTACTGACGATGACGCCGCTAGTTATCGCCGAGTCCCAGACTTCCGCAACTGTACCAACTTCTACGAGTGTGTGGATCCTGGAATGGCTCAGCACCACGGCCACTGTCCAGAGGGTAATTTCGATTTAGAAGCACGAGATTGTAATGAGAAAGCCCCCTGCATACAGCCGTGTGCGAACATCACATTCTGGCAGGCATGAACGGGTCCCAGATGCATCCCGTGGCCGACTTCCCTAGCAATCCAAAGTTCTGATCTTATGTATATTTTCTTATGGTATGAATATTGATATGTATATTGCAGGTTATTGGGATTCAGTAAGGTCGTCGTGTGAATATTTTTCATATTGTGGCCATTGCCTATCGCCAGGGGAAACAAAAAAGTGTGTGTGTTGATCGTGTGTAGAAGTGCGTGTAAAATGAAAGGTGCGTTAATGATTACTGCAATGTGGATTCTTACTCCTACAACTTGGCGCCTTCCGACTCTGCTCAGTGCACGGGAAGGCGTTGTGAGCGTTATCCATAAATATAACACGAATCTCTATGAAAAAAAAAAGGAAAAATAAAATGCTGCTTAAAAAATGTACTCTGCAACACTGACTTTACACACATCTGAAATATAAAACACGGTCACTGTGTATATAAGTCATTCCGGGGTGTTGTAGTTGTAGTGACAGCAGTAGAAGCAGTAGTGGCAGTGGTGGTGGTGGTGATATGTAAACTTCGTATTAGGTCTTTAGTATATGAAGTTTCATCCAGTATAAAGAAAAAAGATTGGTATCTCTGCCACATAAGATAATAGCTGATAGCAGATTGTTTTTGCTTGTTTCTGGTGTGTGTGTGTGTGTGTGTGTATGTATGTGTGTGTGTGTGTGTGTGTGTGTGTGTGTGTGTGTGTGTGTGTGTGTGTGTGTGTGTGTGTGTGTGCAGGCATTCAAACAAGCGCCGACCCTTCCTTTCAACCCAAAACCACCCATGATAACCTTACCCAGGAAATCTCTCTCTCTCTCTCTCTCTCTCTCTCTCTCTCTCTCTCTAGTCTTAGGATGAAAAAACTGATGATAGATAATTAAATGAGTAAAATAAATCATAACATAATCTGCTTCCTCCACATTCGTACTTTTCCGACCCAATCTACCTGTTCGAGCGCATAACATTTTGGATAGACGTTTATGTGCCCATGAAGCCATTTTGCTTGGTAACCCCTAACCGCCCCTATCTACTTGACAAGATCGGTACCGTTAGATTTCGGTACATTAAATTTTCAATGGTTAAAAAAGCAATTCCATGAGTACATCCATAATTTCCAAATGAAACAAAACACTGAGATATGCTGATTTGTTCATATTAACAGGAAGGAGGAAATGTATTTGATATTTGATGTAGAGCCGAGATGAATGCAAAACTATATGGAAATATCCCTATGACTGTATAAACTAAAATAAATAAATAAATAAATAAGCAAATAAAGTAATGGGGTTTACTTATTTTTTCTTAATAGATTTTCTACGAGGACTAAATTTATGTGATGTATTTTGAGCCGAGAGAGGGAGAGAGAGAGAGAGAGAGAGAGAGAGAGAGAGAACGCCGCGCATGCGCAGCCACCGCCGCTACTCCGCCAAAACATTTGAACGTTTAGTAAACACGAGAAGTAGCTGCACGCTCGCAAGATAATGTGAAAATGAAGACAAGGAACAGCTCTGCCGGTGGGTAAAGCTCCTGCTTTGTAATGTGTAGTGCCTGTACTATAAGTGGAGGGAAGTAAATGAGCGGTAGGGCGTGAGGGGAAGGCAAGGAGAGGTGGGGTGAGGCGGCGCGGAGACCTTCACCAGCAGGAACGGACTTGTTGGGCACGGCCGTTGTGGTGAGGCCAGGCCTGTAAGGTAATTAGAAAGGGGATAATACCGAAGTTACATCAGCGTTTCCTCCCGAGGGCTTGGTTTGGTTAAGTTTAGATTCTTTCAATTCTCTAATTTCACTGCTGGTCTATTTAATGTGTAGATCGAGACTTGGAAAAGCGTCATATTTTGCCGAGAAACAGTCACTGCTGAGGCTATTCCCATAAAATTTAAGAAAGAGATAGGTAAAACAGAAAAGCAAAGATCCAGGGAGTAGGACTGTGAAGGCTGCACTCCAACCTGTGATCAAACTGAGCCTTCCTGACCCAAGACAACCAGGTAAGACAGGGTAACCCCCTCCCCTCCACGATCCCCAGTGGACATCATCATCAGTACTATTAATTTTGACTGTTGCACTGGTGAAATATTCTGCTTCCATGGGCTGAAAGGGGGATGAGTGTGTGTGGTGAGGAGCTGAGTGAGTCTTTGTCAAGTTATGTTAACTCACCTAGTTGGCTACCCTAGTTAGTACATAAGATGGTGTGCTGGCTTACCCTGTCACATATTAGGATTGTCAACCAGAGAACCAAATCTTGAGTCACTGCCAAGGGGGAGGTGA
Organism: Scylla paramamosain; assembly: GCF_035594125.1. Classification (NCBI taxonomy): domain Eukaryota; kingdom Metazoa; phylum Arthropoda; class Malacostraca; order Decapoda; family Portunidae; genus Scylla; species Scylla paramamosain. The sequence continues at coordinate 12,066,647 of NC_087177.1, forward strand.
TGAGAAAACAGAGTTGGTGAATTCAATAATTCACTCACCTGGGTTGCTGAGAGATGTATAATGAGGTAGCACATCTGCAGGTATGCCAATCTCATGTTATTATGACAGAAGATAAAGTGCATTGATAATAAGGTCTGAGTTATGTATCTTATGCAAAGTGTTGTAAATAAATCTAGTGAGGCTAAAAGATGTGTTGGTTAATAATGATAAGGAGTAAGGGACAGAAAGATGGCAGTCTAATCTACAAATTGATACAGAAGAGGACCAAGGAATGAATAAAGAGTGAATTTTAAAAGTTGATAGAGTTTAGGGTGACTACGTCATCTGGCAGGGAATCCCACAGGCTAACATGCCTTATTGGAGCAGTGGGAGGGAAAGACCTTAGATCTGTGATCCCTTGTGCCCAGAGGAGCTAAAGTGAAAATATCACTTGGTTTAATACTACATTCATTGTGAAAAATTTTCCAGTATAAGATTTGTATGGAGTAAGCGACCATGAACAGAATAAAGCAGTATGGCCCTGAGTTGTTTACCATAAGAGAGAGATGACTAACTCCTCTATGTCAATTCCAGGATCTGAACCAATTCCAGCAATTTGAGATCACCAGCATACCCACCCAGTGTTCCATACACAGGAGGTGTATTCTTTTGCAAATCTTATGAGTCTTGTATAGAGTGAGCATGAAGTTTTGTTGTTGGCAGAGAGTACTTAGGAGGTTAAAAGACAGCCCTGAGGCCATATTGACAATGGATGTTATATGAGGATGTAATCTGAGAGAAGTGTCCACTAAGACATGAAGATCCTTGTGAGAATTTACGAAGGGTATGGTATGACCACTTAGGTAATATTCAGGTAAGGTGCCACTATCTTGCCAAGCTATTGAGCCTCACTGAAATCTTAGTTGAGATCAGGATCCCAAGAAGTGGGTACAGAATATATGTTGTCCATATTCTGACATGAGAATGTGCTTACAGCAAGTGACAGTGATGTGGAAGGAAAAATGTTAAGATAGGTGTTGAGGTCATCAGCAAATATTTTGCAATTGTTCAGAATAGGCTGTGGTAAATAATTGACATGTACAAGAAATAACAAGGGCGAAAGCATAGACCCCAATGGCACTCCACTAGTGGTATCTCTGGTGCTACTATTGATGACTGAGACAATCACATACACACTTCTGCCTTGCAGGAAGGAGCCTATCCATTTCAGTAATGTGACTCTGATACCTGTACATTCTAATTTATCCAGTATTATAAACTAATTTACCACATCAAAGGTTTTAGAAAAGTCAAACAGGACAACATCCACCATGGATCCCTTGTCAAGTTCATAAGTGATGAAATCATCCACAGTCCTGTCATGCCTAAAGCTGTATTAGTCATCAGTGAGTTGAGCATTCTGTTCAAGATATTCAAATATTTGTTCCGGCATAATTCTCTACAGTGCTTGCAGTGGACTGAGGTTAAACTTATAAGCATGTAATTTAAAGGAGCAGAATGGGAGCCTGTGTTGAATAATTGCACAATTTCAGATAATTGCCATGTTGTTGGCAGAAGACCCTCACTTGCATTGAATATTTTTAGCATAGGGTACATCAGTGCTGGGCATGATTTGAGTAGTTTGGGATGTAAATTGTCCGGCCCCATACTGGAGCAGGCATCAAGTGCTGCATGTTTTATAGATACATCAGGTAAAAGTGATATTAACTTTATGTAGAGCACTGGAAAATCTGGTGTGGAGAGGGGCTAGGATTACTTTAAAAACTGAGGCAAACCAGTTGGCAAACATTGCCATGTGGGCATATTTTTCAGTCAGAGATCCATCAGGGTGCTTCAGGAGGCCCAGTGAAGCAGCACCAAATGTTTTGTTGTTAATGTAGTGATGGAAGAATTTAAGATTGTCTTTCAGTTTGGCAATAAGGGACTCTTCGTAGAGGATTTGTGTATGTGTGAAACAGTTTTTTTATTGCCGGTTGATAATATTAAAGTTAGTCTGAGCCTGAGAGGATTCTTGTGAGTGACAACTAAAATACCTTCTGGCTTTCTTGACGTTCTGCCATACTAACTTTCTTCTCTTTCTACTATGTTAGGAGGATTAACAGCTTGTTCAGGTTTGTTAAGATTACTTAAGGGAATATTATTGTTCATTCATAGGGATAAGAATTTCCAGAAGCCTCTTCATCATATCGTCAATCAATAAGTGGTAAAATTAATAGTACTCAGTGCACAGGTCACCCAGCTCTTGATCCTTCTTTTAAGTTTATTGATAAATGGGGGTCTGGGGAAGGTAAACTGTGGAAACCTGGATGCCACCATTGCCCTGCATCCTGGGGGTAAGAGATGCCATCCACCACAGGCTCAAAGACCAGTGAGATGGAGATGAACACTGAGGCCACACTCAGCTATAGTACTTGCCGTTAACTTTACCAAATGTGCCAACTCCGTGTGTGTCAGGAAATCCACTTCTGTTGTATGTTATTTGTTCACTGTAGCAGTATGTTATATTGTACTACCAACTCATTTACTGTTTGTGTATGCATTTTATTACTTGTATTATGGCAGTGGCATATGCAACAGTGAAATAAATTTGTACTGATTAGCTGTTCATAATTCAATTTGTTTTGTTATTTAAAAGCAAAAACTAGAAAAATCTTTGAGGAACATTAAAAATAAAAAAATCAAATAAGATACCCATTATAGCAAAGAGTGACTGCCTGTTTTTCATCTCAGTCTATTGATAATGAACTATATTATGGATAGGGGAGGAAGAGGTAAACAAGAACACTGAAACTTGAGAGGAATGTGGAATAAAATATACTATGTCATTCCAACTGTATATTGTGATAGTCCATGGTTAGGAGTGCTGGTGTGCATGGGGTGGGTGAGCACCAACTTGAGTGAATAATGCTGACATTCATGGAGCGAGGAGAGGGGGTGTGTGTTGGTGGTGTGGATGTGTGTTGGGTGTGAAGGGGGCATACATGGGTGGTGTGGATGTCCTGGGGGCCAGAGGGCATGTGTGTGGGTGTTATGGATGTTTGTGGATGCTGGATGAGAGTGTGTGAATGGTGTGGACACTTGTGGGATCTGGAGGGAGGTGTATGGGTGAGTGGTGTAGATGCTTGTGGGGTCAGGAGGGGGTGTTTGTTATTCAGTCAGTGGATTCCATGATAATCTGGTTTGTTATTCAATTTTTATATTACCTGAAGTGTATACTGATGCAGGCCTCACTATGCATTTTCTTAATTGTTAGTAGATATAATTACGGTGCTTGCAATGGCTTGGCTACAAAGACACTTGATAATTAAAACTAGAAAAATATATAGGTATTGCTAAGTGATGCTTTATTAGATGTTTCTTCTGAAATACGTGATTATGATAATTTTTACACATCTGAACAATATATTTTATGATACTTAATTTAAGATAGAATTTTAATTATTTTAACTCATTATCTACATTAATAGTCTCCAAATTTTTACAGGGACCACTTTGCAAGGCCAAGGAAGGCTGTTCAGGAGAGCAAAACAGTCACCGTGCTGTCCTGCACCCAAAGGAAAGCATTCGTTGCAGAAACTTAAAATGAAAGATGACTCCTCGGCTAACCAGTCACCAGTGTCTGCAGAGAAGAAAGATCACTCACAGTTAGAAAATGTGAAAGAGAATTGTATAAGTTTACATGAAGCTCTGTCTCCAATCATTAAAAGGCGAACTCTAGGACAAAACAAGTTATCAGATTTAAGTAATGTGTGTAGGGATCCAAGTTCTGGCAGTCAAAGATCAGAGAAAGACAAGAAAGCTCCATTGCAGATAATTAGTAGTTCCCAAGAAAATCAGGTATTTCCACTGGAAGAAAGAATGAATGGCAACATGTTCCAAAAAGGAAAAGAGATGAAGGAAGACAGGAAGAAGCAAGCAGTGAGGAAAAAGAGTGTTATCTCTGACAAGGAAAATGTTTTATCTACACACATGACTCAAGCTCCTGTAAGGAAATCCAAAAGGATCAGGGTGGCCCCCAAAAGCAAGGATGTGATAGATGTACTCAAGCCAGTCATGAAAAACCCTCTGAATAAGAAACAAAAAGAAACTAAGAATGTGTTAGAGGCAGATAAACTTAGCAAGGAAGAGGCATCTTCCTCAGAAGCTGGTAACAAGCAAGCAGACCCTCAACCAAAACCAAAGAGAGTTACTGGTGCCAAAAGCCTAAAGACCCATTCCTCAGCAGCACAGCAAAGCAATGTCACAGCACAATCAGGTGGCAAAGAGGAAAGTGACCGCTCTTGTGACAGAACCCATGTTGCTACTAGTGAAAAATCCTCTTGTAATGAAAAAGAAAGTGCCAGTACAAACAGAGATACCACTGTGCTCCTTAGAAGGACAAAAAGAAAGTCAAGCCAGCAAGATAAAGATGATATTGCAAAGAAAGCTAAAACTGGAAATATTGATGAAACTCCAAAGGTTCCAGGCACATCTACAAGAACTATCAGATCTGTATCATCAGCAAAGGTTGATGAAACCAAGGGATTGTCACGTAAACTTCTGAGAAGGTCACATAATATCTCACAGAATAAGGAATCACCTAGCACATCAGGCTGTCAAGGAGTCACTCAAGCTAAATCCAAACCACCTGTTTGGGCTTCAGTCAAAGGTATCAAAATAACCCCTGGGAAGAGAAAGTCCTTTAGAATTAACAGTGACACCTATGATTTTCCCAGCAGTCCACATGAAGAGCTAGCAGAAGTTAAGAGGAAGAAGGTAAAGAAATCGAAGAAACAAATGAAGAAAAGGGTGAAACCACGTACGAAATTCACACTTCTCATAACAGATCCTTCTTGGCAGAGAACTACTTCAAAGAGAATGCCACTGCTTGGCGAATCTTCTCTCTCTACCACCAACAGGAGCACTGCTTCTACAAGGTACCTCGATGATAACTCTGAAATGGATGCTGCTGATGAAGCATCTGTTCCTAGTATTATGTCAAGTATTAGAGATGAAGAACCTGCAGAAGAGGATTTTTCAGGATTTGAGTTAGAGGGCTCTCATGATCTCTTCCTTGGATTTGAGGGGGAGACCAGAAGCTCCTTTGTCATTCCTAGCAAGAACAGAAATGGAAATGAGTTAGTTCCCATGACTTCAGCCAGTGTATTACCTACTCCAGCCATATCAAAGCATATCTCTAAGTATATAGGAGGATCATCTACTCCAAGAATGGAAAATCTAACTGGAGCTGCTGGTAACAAAAAAACAAGGACAGCTAATGATAGCATATCTGAGTGCTTTGGTTTTAATGATTCAGAGGAAGAATGTGAACTCAACATATCCCCTGTTCAGCAATCCAGACAGCGTTCTGCACTAGATGTCACAGGCACTTCAGACATGACAGATGGAGAGTTGCATCCAGCCACTCTTCCATCCAGGTTCTCTTGGAGTTCACTTCGGCCGGGTAACAGAAGCAGAGCATCCGCCTCCCGGTCCTCAAGTATGGTGGCTCAGGGACGCTCGGTGACCTTCATGACAAATGTCTCACAAAATTCCCAGACAAAGATAACATCCTTTGCTGTACCAACTGTGAGTAAACGGCATCCCATGCAGAGAAGGGAAAAACCAACTCGTGAGGAAAAAACAACCGGTCAAGATGAATTACGAGACACTCTAAGTACAGAAGCAGATCCAAGTGACAAAATAGAAGCAGCTGAAATGTCTGTATTGTTTGATGATGAAGAATTAAAGGAAGATAAGGAACCAAGTAAAACATCTCGTCCAAACAACAAAGCATCACAGGTTTCTGCAAAAGCTTCTGATAAATCTCCAGAAAAGAGCTTTGTAAAGGTTAGTAATTTCGACATTCAAATTCCTCTTTTGGTTGGGGTTCTTTGAGACATTCATAAAGTGTTTTTATTTTCTCATAAATCACCACAAGAGATATTACAAGGTGTTCCTGTATTTTTAAAATTCTGTAACGTCTTTTGGGTGCCTGTACTCTGCTACACTTAGCCTTTGAAGCCCATCCCCTGAAGGACTAGTGCCAGGAAGCTAAAACATAGTAAGCTGTGGCCTTATGAAAAACAAGCTTAGTATTTCTGGCAATGAAAGACTTTTAACCAATCATTCTTTCCACAGGCACCAAGAAGATCTTATGACCGAACTTCATTGCTTGAGGCGAGGCGAAAGTTTATTGAAATGCATGGAGGATATGCTGACATAGAAGATGGGAGCAGCAGTGAGGAGGTGAAGTCACATGCCTTCACTGAATAATTTTATGTTAAATTCCTGTATACTCAAACTATTTGAAACTTTGCATATTTCCTTGGATTTATACCTTGAGGACAAAAGAAAAAGACTAGTATATAGATAAAATTGCAGCACCATGGACAGAAGCATGTGTTGGTTGTTTGTTATGGTGGTGGATATGCATTCAGTTTCCTAATCAGCCAGAACAAAGATTGCTCAGATGGTCTGGGCTTGTAGAGAGAAGGGGAGTCTGGTGAAGCAGGTAACTGGATCAGACATGAGAGATTTGAGGCTAATGGGATGACCACACAGATGGGATAGATGGATGGTGAAGAGAATGTTAGATGTTAAATGTAAGAGGGATGTTTGTGGATTAGATGTAAGTGATTGCACTTGATAATATCTGAGGGAGAATTGTTATAAATTTCAGTTTTGTGGGATTTTCTTTTAAGAACTGGCAGTGTTTAACTTTTAGACTGTTTACTGTCATTCTTTGTTTTGGTAGTTACATTTCCTTTTGTGTGTGGTGGTGGATGAGACCATGACAAGACTATGGCAGGATAAGCAAAACTCATGAATGTTCATAATTTTACATAGTCTTTCTCTTCACTTGATTATGTTTATTTATGTATTCATTTGACTACTTAACTAGCTGAATTTTTTAAGGATAGAGGTGTGCTTCACTTTTATATTGATAATGACAAATGATCTTGGTTGTCAAGTTAATGTTTATTATCATTACTTCCAAACTTTTCATATTTTGCTGTAGTTGACAGGGCTAAGAGTGTGAATATATTTGTATGAGTATGTGGTGCTTTGTCTGGGCCACTCTCTGTGGAGATTGCTGGTCTATTAAGTAGATAAGCTATGTGTTGTGGTTTGGTGTATGACCTATAATAATTATACTATGTTTTCTCTTTGTGTTGTAATACCTTTTTCATATTGAGATCCTGTGTGCCAAAAATATTCATTGTGGATGTGGAGGGAATGAACTGTTAATGTTGCTCTGCTTAACAGGAGGAGGAGGAGGAGCAAGCAGCACAGGTCAAGCTCCGATCTAAGGCTCGTAAGAAGCCCACTAAGGTCACTAAGCCTGCAAAGGTGAACAAGAAAAAGGAAAAGAAATCAGCAAAGGCAGCTGAAGGAGACTCAAAGAAGACTGCTGCTTCCACATCTATATCAAAAAAGAAGAAGAAGAAGATGGATGAATTTGTAAGTTACAGTATAAAACCCTGTTTGAGTTGCCAGAAAAGGATCTTGTGATGACATGTAGCAGAAATTCTCACATAAATCACCATAGTCTGTATCTGTCTACTGTGTTCTAATCTCATATTATCTCTTGCAATGTGTATCTATCTACATAACTGATGGCTGCTCCTGAGAGCTCTCCCAAGTGGATAATGATGATGAAATTTTTTTTTTCTTTTAAGCTATGAATTAAAAATTCTAGACAGCTGGCTTTTGCCATAGAATGTATTGATTTCACTAGAAATATTATCCTTTTTGTTCAATTGTTATGAATGATCTAAGTAAAAGGCCTGGTAGTTTGTGCTTTGTGCCAGTATTACAGAGCAATGGCAGTCATATACACTGGCATTTTATGTCCACTATGGAAACAAAGCTCAGAAGTACTAAGTTGCTTTTGCATTGCAAAGATGGTTGCCCACTGGTGACTGAGCTCTGAACATAACTTTGACTCACATTTGATGCCATGGCACTGTGGAGGGTGCCATGAATTATGAATTGGTATTGACAAGACATGCACTGTTCAAACTGTACTGAATAATTTTTCTTTCTTAAATTAAATTTTTCAAAGAGTATTGCAGAAGTGTAACCTGTTTAAGTTTAAAGGTGAGGGATTTATATTGCAGATATGTAACTTGTTTGAGTTAAAAACTGAGATTACCAGGAGTAAGTAGGTCCTTAGTTCAGACTTCAACTATTTTCTTTTGACTGAGCTGTGACTCTAAGTATCAAGTTACTGAAGGTAAAGAGGAATAGGAAATTTGTCAGTGTTTATTTTCTTACAATCTTTCATATTTTCAGGATGCAACATTGGAAGATTGGGCTTCACGTATCAACAGTCACTTCAGTGAGGTGGATGAGAGTCTGCTGGTGGTGGAGTGAGGCAGCAGAGTGCATCACCACCACAAGCACAGGCAAGACGTAGCAATTTCAGAATATCTTGATCTCTTCTAACTTCATGAACCATTTGAATGTCCATTACATCCAGCAGTTGCCACAAGCTTATTTATTTGCTCTGTATACTTACAACATTATAGCAATTGTGGAATGTAAAGCTAAATGGTGTAACACAAGATTTTGCGGATATTGCTACAGGTGGAAGTACAGATTAATCCAAGTTGAAAGTGTTCTATGCTCATACACTTTTTGAGGTGTTGTTTAGCTGTGGTATGAAATTCAAGTGTGGCCTGTTGACAGATACAATGGCTGGGACTGGTGGTTATCTATGGAGGAATGTGTTGACCTGGATGTCTGTTGGTGAAATTGTGATTTATCCACTCATGATTTCTACAAGATTTGGAGGTTTACTGTGATGGCAATGAACAGATGATTTACCAGTAAATGTCACACAATGATAGTATGGATGTAATAAATGGCAAATAAAATAATAGGCTGCTTGTTCCTTCATTTTCCCCCCTGGGCAGGTAATGCATGGTGCTAAGCAGCCTGTTATTTTATTTGTCGTTTATTACATCCATACTATCATTGTCTAAAGTTTATCAGTAAATTGCCAGTTTGTTGTCATCACAGTAAACCTCCAAATCTTGTAGAAATCATGACTGGATAATTTGCAGTTTTGCCAATGGACATCCAGATCTACACATCCTGCCATGATACTCAACAGTACTGACTGTTTTATCTGTTACCAGGCCACACTTGAATTTCACAGGACGGCTAAATGCCTTACAATGCATACGTTTATAGAATATTTTCAACTTAGATTAACCCGTATTTTCTCCTCTGGCAATATCTGCAGAATCTTGTGTTACACCTTGTATAAGCTAAAGATTAGTTTGTTTTGTAAGCAATAATATTTTGATGACCATTATCTTAAGTTGTTTAAATACTTAGGGAAGAAAAGTGACCTGAAGTGACATTCATTTTTGTTAAGTTGGAAGTCTAGAACTCTGGAAGTGTGAGAATGATCCCTAGTGTCTACATCCTCAACTTGAAGAAGAAATCTACAGTAGTACTTAATGCTATCTCGAGCTTAGAAGAGGAAATTAAATGATTTAATATTAAGATTGTCAGACCATAACTTCCACTTTTCAATATGTAGTTGTTAAAATTTAGTATTATCATGAACAAATCTTAATTAGCCTTTTTCAGACATGTCTTGATCTGGAAGTGTCCCTGAAGTCTATGTAACTGCACACTATCTCTCATTATCTTTACACTCCTGGTTTGTCTCTAGCCTGTCCCTCTAGTATTGTCTTCACTGCATGCACACCTGTACTGTTCTTTCACTTTCCACTTAGCCTCCATTTCTTAGTAGGGCCCCAAATTTCACTCATTCATACATTTGTTTTTGTACTTTTCCCAGTCTTCATCCTCTCAGTAAAACCAGATCACTTAGAATATCATGTTTCATCCATTCAGCCATGCAATACCTAATTCCATTTGCACAGGTTTCCACACTGGTCTCATCTGATCTTGTCACTCCACATGCTCCTCTCCACTCTACAATAGAGAACTTTTCACAGCATGCACTCTCCCTTGATTTCTAGATCTTGGATCTGCAAGTTAGTGTTAGCAAGATAATGTTTAAATCCTCTTTTTGTGTCTAGGGACATATTAATCTTTTCATAACATGCAAGTAATCGCATGAAATCCATATCCTTCTATCAATTATTCTTATTTTGTATTTAATTGGTTAAAATTTAGAATATTGAATTAACGGTACATACAGTAAGAAAGCTCGTATGATATAAGAAGGAACAAAATAATTTGAAGTTAATTTTAGCTTAATTACTTGTTGTAAATATTGCATGAAATTTATATTTGATTTATGTAGCTTATTCTAAGTGTAAGTCCTACTGGTTGAATCATGGAATCACCAGGCCTGATGATGTGAGGTTACAGCCTTGAGTGTTTCCCTGAAAAATGGAATTATTATAGCAAAATAACAGAATATATTGCTAGGCAGAGCTTAACTTGCAGAAGTTCTTTCCTGTAACTAGAAATACCTGTGTTTAATTGTTTTTGTGTTAGCTACTACTTTATGTACTTGGGCACTACTTCTGTAGCACTTTTGTCAAGTGTTGCCACAAAGTGTTTCAAGTGCCTTTAATATTAGCTTCAGAATATACATATATATACAGTGGGTGCTGAAAATACTGGGACCTAGCCTTATTTCAGCAGGCAAGTGTGCAGTCCCTGTTTTTATTGCACCAAAATTCATATAAGCTGATATGATGTTGCATATCGGTATCTGGCAAGTCAGGAACCCTTACTGAGTATTTGAGGGATGCTGGCTAACAGCAGGCACTGTGCTTCACTGCTTTAATGGTGTACCTGGGGTCGTACTGATTATGTCTGAGGGGGTGCCTTACACACAGTCTGAGGGATGTCACAACTTGGAAACTGCTCTCATTGGACTAGAACCTTCTGCCAGTCTGCCTCTCACCAGTTCTTGTCCTCTTTAGTGAATGCAAGCCACATGGTGCCAGTCAGTAGGGGTTTGCATGCTGCCATGTGACTTGGTATACCTAGGTGATCTTGAGGCGGTGTTGGATGGTGTGAATGGCGATATCTTTAAGGAACTTGAGATATTTTGCTGTCAGTCTAGGGCTTCTGTTCACAGCCAGCTTGACAGGCAGTCAGTGAGTGGCATCGTCTTCCTTGACCTTCCAAGAGGCTTTCTTTGTTGGGATATGGTGTTAGGTGGCATCTCACGCATGGTAGCAAGTAGGCACATGATAGTGGACTTACCTCTCCCTATCCTCCTCGCTGTTTCTTTAATCAGGACTTTCTCCTCCTATAGAGCAAGAATATGGGCTTTTCCACATTGGTTAGTTGCGTGGGACCCATCCTGACCTGCTGGATTCAGTCTGGAGCAGCAACAAAAAAGAAGGCAAAAAATTAGGAGGAAAAAAAAAAAATGAAAGGGTGCATGAACCTCCTTGTACCATGCATAGACGGACACTGACATGTTAGCCAGCATCCCTCAACTACTCAGCGAGGGTTCCTGACTTGCCAGATACCAATATGTGATGTCATAACAGCTTATATGAATTTTGGTGCAATAAAAACAGGTACCACATGTTTGCCTGCTGAAATGAGGCTAAGTCCCAGCATTTTTCAGCAGCCACTGCATTACAGTAAAATCCCTCTTATCCGGCAACTTCAAGTGTCCGGCACATTTTTGCCCGAGCCTTAAAATCAATAAAAAATCAATGTGTACTCATAAAATCGATTAAAATTCCCGCGCGAGGCATACTTTGTCCCTTCGCCACCAGAGCGCACTGCTTTGCGCCATCCGCAGCCCACTGCACTGTGTTTACTCAGTGACTCAGTCCCGCGTGTGCACTGTTTATCGCCTGATGCCTTCATCATGCCTGAAGTTGTAGAAAAGAGGAAGTGTGTTGTGCTTACACTTAAGCAGCTGATCAGATCAGCTGATCTTTGTTATGGTAAGATGCGTGACTGTAGGGTGGTGATTGTGGACATAATTTCACTTCTATTCAAGTATCTGGCAATATTCAAGTATCCGGTATGTTGGCGGTCCCGTTGGTGCCGGATAAGAGGGATTTTACTGTACTTCATTATGATGGTAATTTTTCATTCATTACTAATGGTTTGTTAGTAGGCTTTACTGTAAAACACACAGTGGGGTTCTGCAGCCTTCTAGACCAGTAAGAGTTCATGCTGTCAGGGATCCTTTCATCAGTAAGTTAACTGATTTTCAGTATATCATCAGGAATGTCAGTGTTCATATTTTTTTCTCTTTTATCTTTTCTGGTCTAGAGTGTATTGAAATGAATCCATAATAATGCAGTGTTTAAAGGATGTTAAGAAAGCAAAATTTTTCCAGCAAACTTACATTTAATTCACACCTTTATTGTATGTCAGAACCTCTTTCATATTAGGTCATGATTTACATAACAGGCTACTTCTGCCAGATATACTCTTTGCAGGTAAACACTGGAGAATATTGGAAAGGGGAATATGTTTTGATACACTTGGTTAGAAACTGCAGTGGAAATGCACAGTATGTGCATATTATGCTGTATATATTCAGACATATGAAGGTGTGCATTTTTTACATGAAACTTCACAAACAGTGTCTTAATTCTAGTTTTCCACCCCTGTTTGATAATTATCAACAGCATGTGTGAATCAGTACCTGGATATTATGTATTTTTTATGATAAAGTTTTGTAAGTTTCTGAGGTTTGCTTTGTTTATTATACCTGATAAAAATGTAGAGACTTCTAGTTGAGTCTTATAATGCAGTGGCAGTGGTTTCCAGCCATATCATCAAACTAACACTACAAAAAACAGCTTGATAATTATGTTCAGTGTTGTGCTTTTGGAGATTTGTGCCTGAATTGTAAGCACATAGAAGTGATAAACTTGAATTCATAACAAGTCCTGCCTTAGTGAAATGACACAGGACAAGATCACGGAAATCAACATGATTAAAAACACACACACACACACACACACACACACACACACACACACACACACACACACACACACACACACACACACACACACACACACACACCGGATACACCAGATGAAGGATCAGGCACAATGATACTCTGTCACACTCTAACATCTGGTAAACTTATCCACAGCAGAGATCAATCAGACTGTCATAACCCTGCCGTAAGGGCTTACACAGAGCTACTACTGTCTCAATCTGTTTTGAGTTTCTTCCTTTTCCTCTTCATAATTTGTTTCTTCTGTTTTTATCACTGTCTCTGAAGTCTGCCATTTGCTTTGCTTTCCTGGCTTGTCATCTCAGGGCACTTATGCATTTACTGTGCTCATCTGTACAGTTATTGGTTTGCTTTTCATGGGTACATCAGAATCTTGGCTGGAGTGAATGCCTTCAAAGCAGTGTCTCTTAGCAAACAGAAAATTCAGTAATGTGGAAGATAAATGGTGCATTCCACAGATGTCTATACTACAAACCTCTCCATAACAAGATGAGCAAGAGGATGCAAAGGCAAGATTCCTTTGTTTTGCTAAATTTGCCTCACCACTGGAGCCAAAGCTAACCCTATACTCCTGAAACACAATTTTTAGTGGTTTATTTAGGAGGTGGATAATATTCTGAGGATATGCCAGCCTTTAATTTGAGCACAAGGAAGCACTACCAAGTGGCGAGTGATTAGCCTTAGGAATCAGCACTCAGAAGCCTCAGAGTCCATGTCAACCACACATCAGTCACTTTGGAATTAAGATATGGTATTTATTTTGTTCTCTGCTTTATTCTTAGTGAGCATAACTTCATTTAGCATCTTCATTTTCCTTTCTGGAGTTGGACAGCTTATGAATCTCATTAGCATGTGTTTGGAGCAAAAAGGTTTCGTCCCCTGGATGCCCTTCTCTGATGAGGAACAGCTTTGATTTTTGCGGTGACCTATAACTGGAGCTGTTGACCAAGACTATTAAGGTTCTGAGTGCATCTTATGGTGGGCAGTGGGGTTATTACATCCTTATGCATTACCTTTGTATGAGAAAGCATGCCTGAGTATTATTTGATGTTATCTGAGAAGCAATGAACCAGAAAGGTAGTAATATGCCAAAATCAGATAAGCAACTTTGTTAGGTTACATGTAGCGAACAATGTAATGTTGATTAATGTGAGTTTATGTATCCACCAAATTCTCATGCCACCTAGGACCTTACAGGATATTGTGTTGAAAATATTTTTGCAATAGAATCAAGGGATGCATTTCCTTCCTGTGTAATAAAATAAAGTCTTGGCTGAATCTATAATTCATGCATAATGCTGTCATTAATGGTGTCAACATTTTGCAAATGTGCAATAAGCATACATATTTAGAGTGTGTGATGTCATCTGAGTCATCATTATCAATATTTTACCACCGTTGGAAAAGTTATTTGAGGGGAATTGCCATTTTCTCCAGCCTCCAGCTGTCTCCATTCCCATAAAAAGACTGATGTTTTATCACGTGCTGTATCACTAAAATGTCTACGTAACAATGTCCTCATTATACACCTGTTGTGTGTGTGTGTGTGTGTGTGTGTATATATATATATATATATATATATATATATATATATATATATATATATATATATATATATATATATATATATATATATATATATATATATATATATATATATATATATATATATATATATATATATATATATATATATATATATATTTGCATGTTTCCCTTCACCTCTGTAATATGCTTTTTGTTATTACTTTATTGTTATTTATTGTTTATTGTTATTATTATTATTCAGTACTTTAGGTAAGTTCCTTCATGAAGCAAATACATAGTGTCTGATGGCGGTCCTGATTCCACCATCAACTGTGCTTGATACTACACACAATTATTTAAGCACCATTAGTGATCTAATCTAGTTCAGTAATGAATGAGCAAAATAGCTGAATGTAGTTAAAAACCAATATAGGAAATCTAGCAACTGATCAAAACTATAGCAAATCAGATAATGTCATGGGGATATTCCTTTCTGACAAATTATTTCCTTGACTAGATTATTGAAGGATGGCTTCCATGCACTAGTAATCATGCCTGCACAACTGGGTGGTTGTGCAGGCTTAACCGTCGTTCGTTGGTGTGAATGATAGTTAATGGTTTGCGCTAATGACTGATTGAACTGCGTCATTCATACGTTTGCTCAGTGATGCATGATAATGTTCGATAGTTCATTAAATGTTGCCTGGTCTATGTGGAGATAGTGTTTATAGTCACCTGGAGAGGACAGTGCTAACTCGTTGAAAAGGCCCACGTGTGTTAAAGTATTATGTCTTTTGTGCCATTCTTTCATCCACATTCTCTCTCCTTTTCTCCTTTTTCATTGTCGCCAATGCTAGGATTCTGCCGGCACAGGCCAACCTTGTTCTCATGCCTCTTTCGGAGTGGGATTTCCGTCGACGGCTCATGCTCTTCAATCTTTTTTGTTAGTGTGTGGTGAATTGTAATGAATGCATAGTCATCTTTTTTGCGCAGGCATGATTGATAGTGTATGGAGGCCTTTACAACCATAAACTTCAACTTGGCAACACTGTGGGAGCTGGGAGCAGAGAGTATGATGAGACCAGCACTTGGATACCGCATTACAGTGCACGTGAGGACGGCGCGGTGGGTAGACTCAAACATGGTACATTGTCCTTGACCAGACCCAAAGACCCGAGTGTTCGTAACAGTGTGATTATGAAGAGTGATGGTGATATTGTGTGACGGTGGAGACATGAGGCGATGAAGACTGAGCCGGAGAGGAGGGGCATTGTGGGTGATTTGAATGAACCGAGCCATTCCTGTGATGTGCAAGGCATGAGGGTGTCTTCTGGTCTCCGATGACGACTGGGTGAGTGTTCTCTCTCTCAGACTCTGTGTGTGTGTGTGTGTGTGTGTGTGTAAGTAAAATGACCCAGCATAAGGGCCCTACAATCTCGTATATGTTGATAGCGTTCCTTAATTAATGCACGATCGGGTCAGGTTCGATTCCTAACCCCGCATTTTTTTTTTTTTTTAGCTTCCATATCAGTTACTTAGTATTTTGATATGAATATATTGTGGTTGTACCCGTGTGTGTGTGTGTGTGTGTGTGTGTATTTAATCTTTTGGTTTTAGAAGAGTGGAAGTCATGAGAAGCAGGAACTTAGTTGTGTAAGGTTAGTGGCCTGGCTTTGGGGAGATGAGAGGACTGACAATGTTGACACATCAGCAAATAAACGTCAATGTGTACTATAATACATTAATTCTAATGTGTACAGCATAACGTTACTAAAGTTTAATATAATGAAAATATCAACTAGTATTGATGCATAAATGTCGTTTTTTTTTTTTTTTATGAACAAAGATAACGTGGGCAAATGTAGTGGAAAGCGGAAAAGTAATGGCTGAGGCTCCTGGGAGAGGTACCGTTGTGTAAAGATTCGGTTCATTCCGTTCGGAGCACTTTGGACTGGCGCTTCGATACACACTAGAGACGGATACACACTCGAGACGGGAAGAGAGAGAGACAGAGAGAGAGAGAGAGAGAGAGAGTTATAGGCTTTATCAGAAAGTATAAATTTCAATGAGAGGAGGTCAAAGAGGACTGTAAATACCCATTCACCACATACTGACAAGAGATCGGGAATATTCCGCCCGTATGCTGGCGACTAACGAAGCGCGGCGAGAGAGGGGAAGTGAGGGTCACGGGAAGTGTGCCTAAATAAACCACGCAGGGATTATTTCCACCCCACTTTAAGAAAGGCATTTTACCTTTAGATTTCTTTCCGTTTTACAGTTCGTCGCCTATCTCTATATATAGGAGCGAGGGGAGCCCTGGAAGTGGAGGTGTTGGGAAAGGGAACGGTGAAGGATTAGAGTTAGGGAGAAAAAAAAAATATTAAAGAAAATACAAATATAATGGTATCATCTATGACCGGGCTTGCTGGCTCCGTGGTAGAGTATTGGACTTGTGGCTGAAAGATTAAGAGATCGATTCCTCAACTCTGTATTTACTGTCCAGAGAAGTAACGCCTTAAACATCCAACGAAGGTAATCAGTTCACTCAGGGAAGCAACAGAACGCCTGACTTCTGATTTCTGTAAAATTTCAGATTGGGATTTCTGATTAGTTTTGTTCAATGTCTCAAAAACTCAATTCCTCCATCCATCAACTCGACACACCTTTCCAGACAACTATCTCCTCTTCTTCAATGACACTCAACTGTCCCTTTCTTCTACACTGAACATCCTCGGTCTGTTCTTTACTTATAATCTAAACTGGAAATTTCACATCTCATCTCTAGCTAAAACAGCTTCTGTGAAGTTAGGTGTTCTGAGTCGTCCCGCAAGTTTTTCTCACCTCGCCAGCTGCTAACTCTGTACAGGGGCATTATCCGTCCATGTATGGAGTATGCTTCACATGTATCGGGGGTTCCACTCGTATCACTATTTTAGACAGGGTGGAATCAGAAGCTTTTTGTCTTATCAACTCCTCTCCTCTAACTGACTCCCTTCAGCCTCTCTCTCATCGCCGCAATGTTACATCTCTTGCTATCTTCTACCGCTATTTTCATGCCAACTGCTCTTCTGATCTTGCTAACTGTATGCCTCCTCTCCTTCCGTGACCTCGCTGCGCAAGACTTTCTTCTTTCTATCACCCCTATTCTGTCCACCTCTCTAATGCAAGAGTTAACCAGTATTCTCAGTCATTCATCCATTTCTCTGGCAAAGTCTGGAACTCCCTGCCTGCTTCTGTATTTCCTCCATCCTATGGCTTGAACTCTTTCAAGACACTCGTCTATCACTTTTCGATGATTTTCTTGAAATGTCTTTTGGGATTGGAACCTCAGTGGGATTTCCTTTTCTCCCTTTTTTGTTTCTTTTAGCCAGTGACCCTCTTACGTAAAAAAAAAAAAAAATCACGGCTGTGCAATGATCCTTATCTTTCTACGGCATATAGCTTTTCCTCATTTAAGTAGGTAATGTGATAAAATAAAGAAGTAAAATTAAATAGATGAACCTGTAAAATAGATAAATATACAATAAATAACAGGAAATGTGAGCAAAGCGTTTTAATGATGCAGTAGTGGGGAGGAGAATCTTGAATCATATTGCATCACCTCTCGTGAGACATTCCCGTTAATTAACCTAACGAGCTTCAGGAAAGGCCAGGTAGTGCTTCCTCCTCGGGGGGATAATTTCTCATTAATTTCTTAGTCTTTTTAAATATTCTGTACAACGCTTTGAGTCACGTTGATGCTTGCGTCATTTTTTACCATCAAAGGTCACGGCATCACTTATTTTACTGACTCTCTCTCTCTCTCTCTCTCTCTCTCTCTCTCTCTCTCTCTCTCTCTCTCTCTCTCTCTCTCAGTTTATATACGATTCCATTTTTCAAACTTAATTTTGTCACTCAGAATATATCAGGTTTCAGAAAAGTGCGTTCGTTGTACCTGCTGGCTTCTTTTTCTTTACCGCTGCATGAGCACTACATGCTTAATTCATCTGTCAAAGTGTTGCCAGATCTTTGTTGGGTTTTTAAGGAAATACACTCACATACAAGCATCTCGTTTTATTTTGTGTTGCAGGATACATACTTACATTTAGTATTCATGACATATTTTCCAGGAACTAAAGCAGGAGGTTGCAATTCGTCCGCCGAACCAACACCTCCCCAATGTGTTTCCCCGAATGTTCCAGCGTGTTGATTCTCGGCCAAGCGAACACTGCTGCTCAAACTGACACTAAAATAGAAAAGGGCTATGCAAGAAGGGGCATTTAGTTTCTTCACCAACGAACTGTAGTGACTATATATAACAGGTATTTTTAAGTTTATGCAACAAGACGAGAAAAATATTCGTTAGGTGATTTTACGAAGTCTAACATGAAGGTTCTGAATGGTATGATGATTACGTGCGGAACTTGCAGGTAGTCACGGTATTGGCGTCATGATTAAAAGTACGTATTTTCAAAGGCATTGCACTCATACCACGATTATTTTCAAAGGCCACAATCATGATCAGTTGGGTTCGGTTCTTAAGAGTGTTTTGCTTGTTAATAATTCACAAATCTTGTTAATCTGCCACTAGAACCATAGAAATAAACTTAAAAGCTGTGTGTAACTTCATCTAGAGCATTTTGAAAGCAGCGGAGGTGCGGCACAGAAGTGTTTCAGATAATGGCCCCAAGACTCGTGTAGCCTTTGCATTCACTCCACTGTGTAGCGTTTTTCCCCCGGCTTTCCTCTCATCTCTTGATAACGGCCTTTCAGATATGAAGGTTCGTAGATTCTGAGCAGATTATGAGTTAAATGAATATTGCGGGAAAACGCTTAGCACAGAGGAGTTTAGTGCATAAAGGATAATCGATTTTTTGTTCATGTCTTCCTGGGAATGGACTGTATGGCGCTGAAAGCCGGCAGGTATATATACATAATATATGCGTGTATGTGTGTTCGTAGTAATTTACACGTCTAGTATATGTTAGGTACATTATTTATCCTTCATCGTTTTTAATTTATTTTGATCTATTTATTATTATTATTTTTTTTTATAAGTGCATCATAATAATTATAATATATAATACAAGACAAACTTTTGATTGATCTTCGGTTTTACGGAAATGTGGATGCTTTGAACAGACCAGACCTATGACAGCTTTTGTCGCACGTAACCTTGTGTAAATATTAACAAGACCAAAGATGTATTCTATTGACTTTGGATACTATACATAAATTGCTGGTGTCTTGGCCGCCCCCTTAGGCCTAATGACTAGTGTTTCCTCCGTGTTTCGGAAGAAAACAAAACGCCTGGTTAGTCAGGTCAGCAGTCAGCCAGCAATCTCAAGCCTCTCATTACCGCCCCAGCCATCGTTTTGAAGAGCAATATGTAAACGAATTAATTAAATGAAGCAGAGAGGCGTGAAACGGAGGCGGCGGAAACTTTAAGTAAAGCCTCAGGCGGTATTCCCCTCCCCTCGAGGAGCGTCAGCTCTCTCACGCCTCCCCGACACCCCACCCCCCACCATCACCCTGGCGGCGGCCTTCAAATACGAGGTGATTAACACCCTGTCGAGACAAAAGCTGCCTCCTCACTAATGACTCCGGTTAAATGGTGGGCAGGTAGACGCTGTGGCTGCCGTACCTGGCAAATGAGTGCTTTGTGGCTCCCCTCCTGCCCTGAATAGCCAGCCGCCACTTGACGGTTCCTCGGCGCCACACCAGCATACCCACACCAGCTTAACTTATCCACACCACAAGCGGCTTAAGACTCAAGTGCGAGGCTTACACGTATTCTGTGTAGTATACGTAACACATCATCAGCACGCCACGTATTCCATGAAGCTGCTGTAGCCGTGGGTGTCAGGGAGGCTTGCTTTTTTCTATGGAGTCTTGGTGTGTCGTGATTACCGAGCCACACCAAGAGCTGAGCCGCTAACCCTTCGGCGTGACCTTTATACATGATATTTACGCACATTCCTAACTCGGTGAATGCTCTAGATTCTCCTCAAGGTTAAGGAAATGCTATAGTACAAGTCTGTAGTGTACATAGGAAATATCTCTGACAACGATGAGAGTGAAGGAGTGATTCAATACGTTTAGCCGGTTTTTTTTTTTTTTATTTGCTCAATGACGTCAACAAGGGTTCGTCAGATGAAGTATTAAGTGTCGCATTGCCATTACCGGTGATTAAACTTCTACTAATCTTCCCTTAAATCATAACGGGTGTCTAAAATATATCACGTTTTGACTGTTCTTTATCTAAACTACTACTACTACTACTACTACTACTACTACTACTACTACTACTACTACTACTACTACTATAAAGCAGTCACAATAATAGCAGTATGGTAAAAACAAAAACTAAGCAGCACGTGTTTAATGCGTGTGATGCTTCGTAAAACAAAAAAACACTGAAACTCTCTCTCTCTCTCTCTCTCTCTCTCTCATTTCACCCTTCCTAGAAATGTATTTACTCGCTTCCCGTCAACTGAAGCCTTCCTTTCCCTGGTGTGGCTTCACTGTTTCGTGGCTTCACTTGAGAGAAATGATGATGGACTGAATGACCTTTCTTGGGCATGACACTATTCTCTCTCTCTCTCTCTCTCTCTCTCTCTCTCTCTGCGCATGTCATCAGGGTCGTTCAGGGAAGACTAAATGACCATGAGAGAGAGAGAGAGAGAGAGAGAGAGAGAGAGAGAGAGAGAGAGAGAGAGAGAGAGAGAGAGAGAGAGAGACGACATGTATCAAATCAAAGCTTGTAATTATCGTGGTGGTGGTTGTGATGGTGGTGATGGTGGTGGTATAGTGGTGGTAATAGTGGTAATGGTGGTGGTGGTGGAAATAGTGGTCAGAAGTTTTGTTACCTAATTACCTCCTCCTCCTCCTCCTCCTCCTCCTTCTTTTGCATCCTTTCCATCATCTCTCTCCCCTTGCCCATCCTCTGCCACTATCTCTCCTCCTCCTCCTCCTCCTCCTCCTCCTCCCGCTCACCCGTGTTACTTCCTCCCGCCTCTCCCTCTCTCCCTGTCACCCTTCAAAGAGCAAGGTGAAGGTAGGGTTTTGACGGGGAGAGGGAGAAGATGAGGGGGAGGGGGGTGCTTGTTGGGGCATGAAGAGGCTGAGCTAACAAGGAGGCAATTACCTTAACACGGCACCTGGAAATCTCTCTCTCTCTCTCTCTCTCTCTCTCTCTCTCTGGATTTTTTTTTTTACGTGTGTTATTTGTTTTCTCTTTTTGTGACTGGTTTTATTAATGTCGTATGCTTCCTTCGTAATTTTACTTTATAATATCTTGATATATGTTTATTTTCGGTGCCTGCGTGCGTCGACGTACACACACACACACACACACACACACACACACACGTCATTACTTCCTCACGAAAGACGTGCACAAAAATTATGCTGAGTTCCTCTTCGCTCAAGAAGAAAATGGAAGTAAAGGAAAAGGAAGTAGAGAGAGAGAGAGAGAGAGAGAGAGAGAGAGAGAGAGAGAGAGAGAGAGAGAGAGAGAGAGAGAGAGAGAGATCTGCACATGCAGTGATAGTATTTCTCTCTCTCTCTCTCTCTCTCTCTCTCTCTCTCTCTCTCTCTCTCTCTCATCCGCGTCATCAACGTTATAATGAAGGTTTTCCTCGTTAGACATTTCTTTGCCCCTCTCCTTCTCCCTCTTCCTCCTCTTCCACCTCTCCCACCTCTCTTTGCCCCTTTTCACTTTCCTCTCCCTCCTTCCCTCCCTCCCTCCCTCCCTCACCCTCTCCCTCGCCGCCCCTTCCGCCGCCGTCCTCTGAGCACAAGACATCAAAGGAGTCTTGCGGAAATTGTCTCCTAACACCACCATCACCGCCGCCACCACCACCACACTCGCGCCGACACTATTCCTACTGCTGCTGCCACGGCCGCCACCACCACCACCACCACCACCCTCCTACCACCGCCTGTACTGCGACTGCTACTGTTTCTATAAGACTGTTTCTATTAGTAATGCTGCTGCTACCCTTAATGGTTCTATATTATTGGTATTCATAATGATAATGGTATTAGTAGTGATAATAATGGCAATAGTATATATGTAGGATTATAGTAGTGGTGGTGATAATGTGATTATATTGTGTTGGTAATAATGGTAATAACTTTAATTATGATGATGATAGTAATAATAATAATAATAATAATTTAACAACCATGACGTTATTACTACCACCACCACCACAACAACAATCATCTTCGGTAAACAAAACAAAATCATAAAATCAATACCAACATTATTTCCTAACTCAAATATTAGGAAAAAAAAAAAATCATTCAACATATACGAAGCGACAAGAACTCCACTTTCAGCGTAACAGTTTAATTATAAGGAGTAGCGGAGTGTGCAGAGTCCTATTAGTCCCGAGAGGAGGTGGAGGCCAGAAATAGTCTCACGTGGAGCCTTCATTAAGGTGGCCGCTCACACCTGCTGTCTGCCGATTCATTCCTCCGATGGATTCTTCCTCCGCAAATTTTCTCGGCACCGCTTGGGATTTGACTCGTATCTTTAATTAAACTTAACTTTTGAACTTTTTTTTTTGGTTCACTTAGGCACGTGGATGAAGTTTTGGGATTATAATGTGGTCTTATCTGTTTTCTTTATCGCTTATCTGCCTCGAATCGTTATCGTATTTTTTATTTTATACTGGAAAGTTTTTATTGAATCACTGTATCTTTGATGAAGCTTCACTTGAATTATTATGTTC
The DNA here is from genome assembly GCF_035594125.1 of Scylla paramamosain. Classification (NCBI taxonomy): domain Eukaryota; kingdom Metazoa; phylum Arthropoda; class Malacostraca; order Decapoda; family Portunidae; genus Scylla; species Scylla paramamosain. Next base: position 12,089,819 of record NC_087177.1, read on the forward strand.
AACTCTATTATTTTTTTTCTGTTTCCCATATTTCTGTCTTTTATATATGTGATGGGATTCCTTATTGTGGATTTATTGCAATGAGTGAAGTCTCGTTTTTTGGATCTCATTGTATCTTTCATTAAGCTCTCTCTCTCTCTCTCTCTCTCTCTCTCTCTCTCTCTCTCTCTCTCTCTCTCTCTCTCTCTCTCTCTCTCTCTCTCTCTCTCTCTCTTCACTAAGACTTGCATGGATGGAGTCTGAAATTATTACTCTGTGCATCCCTACCTATCATTGGCAACACTTCCTATTATCATTTCCTGTTATCACTGGCAACACTTTTTACTACCACTTCATATCATTCCTAATACCACTTCCTGCTATCATTCTTATTATCATTAGTAACTGCCTATTCTCACTGGCAACACTTATCTATTTATTTATTTATTTATTTATTTATTTATTTATTTATTTATTTTTATCACTGGTAGCACTTCCTATTGTTTTTCTTTTCTTATGTACATACGTAGCGTGACGCAGATTTCGAAGGCAGCATTGTTGTCTTGGTTGTTTCAGCTTCATCTCACCAAGACTCAGGTGTATGAGTTCTGGAATAATTATTAACACCACCCTGTATTTCCATCTTCTCTTACCGCTTTTAATTTTGTGTGACTCGTTATCGTGAATTTTTAAACCCTCGAAATCCATCTTGTGCCTTTCATTAATCGTGTCAGTTTCACCCTTTTCTCTTCACCTCACTGCACCCTTTTCTCTTCACCTCACTGCATGCCAAGTCTGTACAATCAGTTGTTCTTGTGAGCACCAACTTTTTTTTTACCCCGGGCTCGCATTGCTTTCATCCTTTTTATGTCCATTACGGCTTGTGATTATGTTAGTGACGTGCTATTTTAAGCGTTTTCCTCCCTTCCCGCTGCGGCTCAGATGTACTATACTAATTTACGTGGTGTCTGAACTCCTACTGGATGTGTATGTGCCGTGTTTCTCTCACCTATTTTTGGCGACTGTGCGAGGTTGTTGTCGAGCTGGAAGTGGGGAGCTTGTTTAATTATTTCTCGTTGCCTTACATCGCTTCGTCTCTATAAATGTTAGGTTAAGGTTAGATTGGTGTTTTTCTTTCACTAATATCCAGTGACTGTGTACTGTGAGGTTGCTGTTAACTTGAAATTGAGGAGTACTCATATTTTGATTTACCTCTCGTTGCCTCATATCGCTGGCTTATTAAAGGTTAGGTTTGGGTTAGAATGGCGTGTTAGAATGACGTGAATGGCGACTATGTACTGTAAGGTTGTCGGATTAAAGTGAGGCGTATTTTGACGTATTATTTGCCGCCTCACTTCGCTGCGTCTTGTTAAATATTATATTAGGGTTAGATTAGCGTGTGTTTCTTACCTATTTCTATCGACTAAGTAAGGCAGTTGTTAAGTTGAAAGTGAGGCGTATTTTAACGTATTACTCGCTGCCTCACATCGCTCCGTCTTGCTAAATGATAGGTTAACCACTTTAGTAAAACCCTCGTAAGGTATTTCATTGTCTTTCATTTTTTAAAATCATACACACACCTCCAGCATTGTCCTTACCAGCTTCGCCTCTCATATCTTTAAATGTTAATCCCTTTTGTATATGGTTACTTTACAGTTTACCATACGGCCACTTTCAGATCTCTTAAGTTATTTCACTGCCTTCTTTCACTGGTCAGTACCATACACATGACTTGTCTCAACTTCAGATTGGCTCCCTGCATTTCTGAAATTACCCATGTTTATAGCTTATTTGGTTAAGGCATAATAAAATGTATCAAAAGTTTCCCAAATCTTCACCAGCCTTTCATATTTTTAAGCGCATCATGTTCCCTTCTGTGTCTGGATGTAACTGGAATTTTACTGGTTTGTTTAAATTTCCCCCTGGCTTTCTGGATTCCGCTGACTTTGATATTTGCACCCCTCTTTCATCCAGCTCCCGTGTGCATTGTAAAGTGTGAGCAAAGGTGGCTGGTGGTGTCATGCGTCATCGGGAGTGAGGTAAAACGAGGATGCACTCTTCAGGTTTCTGGAGTCATTGTTTTTGGTTCATTGTCACAAGTGTAGAGATGAAAAAATAATGGGATGAAGCGGAAGTACTGATTTGTTTATTAACGTTGTAAATAGTATATGTTAAGTGTGTCCGCTTCATTCGTGTTTTGTAACTGATTTCCTTCATCTTTTTATTAGTTTATGTAATGTACGTTTTCTTTTTCGTATCCTTGTTGTTGTTGTTGTTTGTTGTTGTTGTTGTTGTTGTTGTTGTTGCTGTTGCTGTTGTTGTTGTTGTTGTTGTTGTTGTTGTTGTACTCTTTCCTCTTCTGACACGACTGGAAACGTACCATCTTTGCCAGAAAACCATCACCACCACCACCTCCACCTCCACAAAACACTCCCTCGCCTTAATCCTCATTCCTGAACATCCCGATAAACACGCTCTTCAGTGAACCTTTCTTGGTCATTCACGCCTCCCACTCCGCTGGTGACTTATCCACACTCATCAGCCAGCCTCAATACGCCCTTCGTGTATGGAAAGGCGTCGCACGCATTGCAGTATTAAGCAAGGTAGAGTCTTAAGCCTGTCCACTCTTCTTTTCGTCACTGATAGACAGACGAGTAGTAGATGTAGTGGGATGTTCTTATTGAAAACGCTTATCTTCTTATGTGTAAAGTCAAATGCCTGTTCGTCTCTTTAACTTTTCTTCCTTTGTTCTTCCTCTGTGCCCATTTTATCATGTGATGGTAAGTCTCAGTATGTGGTCTGTTGTGTAATCCAGTGGTTGGTTTAGTCCTGTCCTGTTTCTGATGTAAGAGTTTTTTGTAGTTTTCGTTATTTTATTACTTCCAGTGGTAAAGATTGGTGTGATTTTTTTTATTTATTTTTTTTTCCCGCGGCGTTTTGAATAGATTTGCATTTTGTTTCTGTTTACCACACACACACACACACACACCAACACACACACACAACGTACAACAAATGACTAACTACTTTGTGATTCTCAAAATTCTTGGAAGTTGCCGTGTTTTTTTTTTTTGCTGCGTCTCTCTCTTCTCTCTCTCTCTCTCTCTCTCTCTCTCTCTCTCTCTCTCTCTCTCTCTCTCTCTCTCTCTCTCTCTCCTCTCTCTCTCTCTCTCTCCACCAGTCGTCCATCCCTTTCCTTCCTCATTCCATATTTTTTTCCTCCACATCTCCGAACTATTTATTTTCTTAAATCAATGACCAATCTTCCTGCCTCCTCCTGCCTTCTTATTCTTTTCTTCCTCTCTTTCTTTCCTCTTCTCTGTTTTCCTCTCTTCTCTTCTCTCCTCTTCTCTCTTCTCCTATCCCGTCTTTACTTCACCTCACCTCTTCACCAAATCACCACCACCACCACCACCTCCTCCTCCTCCTCCTCCTCCTCCTCCTCCTCCTCCTTCTCCTCCTCCTCCTCCTCCTCCTCCTCCTGCCACTTTGTCTTTTCTTTCCTTTCTCCCTTTGTATTTGTTTTCTTTCTCTTCCTCCTTCCCGTCCTCCACTCCTTCCTTATTTTCTTCCTTCTTAACTTTCCTCCCTTTCTTTTTTTCCCTCCGTTTGTTCGTTCGTTCGTTCGTTCGTTCGTTCGCTCCTATATTTATTTTTCGTTCGTTTCTTCCTTATTTCCATTCTTCCATTCCTCCTTTCTTACCCTCCTGATTTTCACTTATTTTTCTCTCTTTCCCTCCATTCCCGCTCCCTTCCTTGATTTCTTCCTTCCTTCCTTCCTTTCTTCCTCTCCCCTCCACGACTACCACATTCTCTTGCTTCCAGCCCATCCTTCTTCCACAGCCACCACCACCAAAGAGAGTTTAACATTCTCAGGGCACGGCCAACGCGGCGGTGGCGGTGGTGGTGGTAGCGGTGCGCCTTGGGTGTGGGCTGAAATATTTACGCCATTATTGAAGAGGGCGAACGAGGAGCCGAGACGAAGACCATAACACGGATAAATAACACAGGGAGCTGGGGTCACCTTTCCCCTGGCTACCTGAGCGAGGAGTGAGGCCAGGTGAGAGATTACGGGAGGCGGTAGTTGTGGTGGTAGGAGAGAGAGAGAGAGAGAGAGAGAGAGAGAGAGAGAGAGAGAGAGAGAAGAGAGAGAGAGAGGGAGAGAGGGAGAGAGAGAGGGATAGCACGAAGGATGGGAGGGAGTTAGTTCCTGATGAGAGGGAGAGAGGAGGGAGGAGAGGAGGGAAGATGGATGGTTAGGAGGAAGGTCGTAGGATTTGGGAAGAAGGGAGGAAGGGAGGGAGGGATAGATGGAGGGAGGGGAAGGGGAGAAGGGAGGGAAGATAGATGGTTGTAAGAGAGGGAGGGATAGATAGATGGAAAGAGAGAGAGAGAGAGAGAGAGAGAGAGAGAGAGAGAGAGAGAGAGAGAGGAGAGAGAGGAGAGAGAGAGAGAGGAGAGAGAGGAGAGAGAGACTTAAAAAAAAACAGTAATCATACCTTGGTTTTATCTCATTGGTAAGAGCTGAGGGGAGGAGACTGTTGGGGTGAAAATACAGGACGAGCGAGGACAAGAACACGAGAGCTGGGACGAGGGCTGTACTGGGGAGGGAGAATAAGATAGCACAGCGAGGAAGGGGGAACTAAAAACAACAGCAGCAGAAGGGGCGGGGTAAGACGGAAGGATTACAATTGGTTCGAAAGATCAGCTTGTTATGAGAAGACTGACGCAAGAAACGCTAAGATAAACATATGAAGACTAGAAGACGATGGGGGGAATGATTTGAGACGGGAAAGAACATCGCAATAACTGAAGACGAAGGACGGAGGGAAGAACGAAAGATAATGAAAAGGAAATACCGTTAAAGATGAACTAACACGACCAAAAAAAATAAAAAAATATACAAAAAATCCATCAACCCAATCAATATGACAAACAAACAAACAAACAAACAAACTGACTTTGATCTTATGACTGAGAACGGAACCCAAGGCGAAGCTAATGAGGAGATGAAGTGACGGAGAAAACAAAAGGTAAATCTTGCTCCTCAAATGCCAGTTCTGTAATTCTTCCCATCCTCCCTTTCCCTATCTCGCAAAATATGGCAGTACAAACACCTGAAACCTCGAAGCGAAAGTGAAATGCCAACACCTGATTCCCTGAAGGTGGCGATGCAGGAGGAGGAGGAGGAGGAGGAGGAGGGAGGAGGAGGAGGTGGTGGTGGTGGTGGTGGTGGAAGGAAAGAGGACGACTGGAGGGAAGCGGTTGAGAAAGTGGAAGAGGAGGAAGAGGAGGAAGAGGAGGAGGACAAGAAGGAAGTGGAGGAGAGGATGAGGAGGAGGAGGAAGAAGAGGAGGATGAGGAGAAGCAGAGGAGGGGGACGATAAGGAACTGGAGGAGAGAGAAGACGATGATAAAGAGGAAGAGGAGGGGAATGAGAAATAGAAGAGGAGAAGAGAGAAAACGATGGTAAGAAGGAAGAGGAAGAGAGAAGGAGAAATAGAAGAGGAGAGAGAGAGAATACGATGATAAAGAGGAAGAGGAGGGAAATGAGAAATAGAAGAATAGAAGGAGAGAGAAGATGGTGATCAGGAGGAAAGTGGAAGAGAATGAGAAAGAGAAAGAGGAGGACGAGGGGAAGAAGGAACAGGGAAATGAAAAGAGGAAAGAGTGCAGCAAGAGGGAAAATAGGGAAAAGGAGAGAAAGAGGGGAGAGGAGGAAAAGAAGCAGGTGCATGGAAATACAAAAATACTTAAACAAACGTGAAAAAAAAAAGAAAAAAAAAAAAAAGGAATGGTCTCATACTGAACCCCACTTCGAACCAGTCTCCGAAGCCTCGAGGAAACGAACGAAACAGTACCAAAGGAAACTATAATTCTCAGAGCTCGGGGGATTTCCTGGCAAGCGGTGTATACTGGGAGAGCTGGAAACACCGATTGTAAGATGGGGGAGGGGGAAAGGGGAGGCGCGTGTGAGGAATCCTCTTGATATTTATTCACCGTCCGCTGATTCAGAAAGCGACTATTCGAAGCACTGCAAAATGAAGCTTCCAATGAGATGTGAACTTTAGGATAGTAAATTTACTGACACTCATAACTTACATACTTTCTCTCTTCCTACTTTCCTGCACCGGGATGCGTTAGTAAGTGCCAATACTCCTCTTGCTTAAAAAAAAAAAAAAAGGTGAGTAGGAAAAAATTGACGTGAAATTTATATGCTCTGGAGTACTTTCACCCTTACATTCACTCTACTATTCCTACTTGATAGCGGATGCATCGTTAGTCAGTATTGAGAGGAGGGAGAAACAGAGGAGTGGGGGGAGTAACAAGGGGAGGCATGGTGAAGTCAGGAAAGGAAGAAGAGGTCGATGGGAGTGTGAAGGGGGAGGTTAGGGAGGGAGAAAGAGGCTCAGAAAACCATGGGGAGTGAAAGAGGGAGGTAGGGGAGACCAGAGAGGGAAGCAGAGGGCCAGAAAGCAATGGGGAGTGAGAAGGGGACGGAGGAAGGCCAGAAATCATTAGGGGGGGAGTGAAGGAAGGTAGGGGAGGTCAAGGAGTGAGGAAGAAGGGGGTCAGGAAACCAATGGGGGGTGAGAAGGGGAGACATGGGAGAGATCAGGGAGGGAGGAAGAGGAACAGGAATCCATGGCAACTGAGGGAGGGAGGAGGAGGGGGGAAGAGGAAGAGGAGGAGGAGGAGGGGGAGACAGGTGGCGGGAGAGAGAGGCAGGTAGGGAGTGTGTTTACCTCTGGACAACTAGTCGGAAGAGAAAGAGAAGAACAAATAAGACGGTTTTCAGATAATGTTTACTCAACAGAACGCGGGTGGGGGGAGGAATAAGTCTCTCTTTGCTTCAGTTGTTTCCTACGTTGCCAGCTCCATTCTCTAACGGGTGAGCCATTGCCGCGGGGGGAGAGAGGGAGGGGGAGGGAGAGAAAGGGAGATACAAGAGTAAGAGTAAGGGGAAAGGGAGAACCGGAGGAGGAAATGGAGGGGAAAGAACGTAGGGAATGGATGGCAGGGATGCGCGCCACACACACACACACACACACACACACACACACACACACACACACACACACATATAATCACACCTGTAATGACTTCTTTACCTCACCTGATTCAAGACACCACACCAGGTTTACCTCACAAACACCGAGAGATTATTATTTTTTTTCTTTTCTATCTTTTCTTTTTCTTTTTTTTTTTTTTCTCTTGGAACTATAAACATCACTCACTCACCCACTCCCTCTCTCTCACTCATTCCCTCGTTCACTTACTCTTTCAGCAGGTTTTTCTCTCCACAAGTCTTTCCTTCACAGCTTCTTCCACAGTTCCTTCCTCCACACCACTTTCCTTCAGTTCTTCCTTTCACAGCTATTCTCTCCACAGCTTCTCTCTCTCTCCACAGCTCCCTTCCATAACCTCCCACACGCTTTCCTCCTTCCCTCCCTTCGTCCCTTACTCACTCCTTCTCTCTCTCTCTTTCTCTCCTATCATCACTCTCAGCTCCTCTCCACATCTTCTCTCTACAGCTTCTCTCCACATCTCCCCTCTACACACTTCTCTCTTCTTACCTTTCTCTCTCCGTCCCTCGCTTACTCACTGTCTCTCTCCTATCTCCTTCCACTGCGCCACAGCCACAGCACAGCACCCCCACAAACCTTTCTCCCTTCTAAACTATGTCTCTTACTCTTTCCTACCCTCTCCTACAGCTCTTTCTCTCTCTCTCACATACCTTTCTTCCTTACCTCTCTCCCTCTTTCCCTCCCTCCCTCTCTCATAGTTTCTCTTACATCATCGACAGCTTTTCTCTTTCTACAGCACAGTTCTCCACAGCTTCCCTGCACAGCTTCCTACACACTTCCCCTTCCCTCCTCTGTCCTCACACTCTCACACTCTTTACATTTTTTCCTCCTCCCACAGCTCGTCTCTCTCTCTCTCTCTCTCTCTCTCTCTCTCTCTCTCTCTCTCTCTCTCTCTCTCTCTCTCTCTCTCTCCACAGCACCACAGCCTTGCCATCGATCTTAAGCTTCCAAAGAGCGGTGAAAGAAAGCATATTAAGGGTTTCCTCACACCTTGGCGCCAGGGAAGGTAAATGACTTGTTTTGAAAAGGAGGCCGTTCAATTGAGAGCTGCTGGTGGCTGTGGTTTTATGGTTTTGGTGGTGGTGAGGAGGAAGAGGAGGAGGAGGAGGAGGAGGAGAAGAAGAGGGGACGAAAGCTATTGGGACATTACACCTTTTTGAGTGTTGAAATATTTGTCTGTCTTTTTTACCTCTCTCTCTCTCTCTCTCTCTCTCTCTCTCTCTCTCTCTCTCTCTCTCTCTCTCTCTCTCTCTCTCTCTCTCTCTCTCTCTCTCTCTCTCTCTCTCTCTCTCTCTCTCTCTCTCTCTCTCTCTCTCTCTCTCTCTCTTCCATTCTTCACCTGTCTTACACCTGCCACTCACCTGTACTCCCACACTCACCTATGCATCCACTCTCACTTCATTTCCAACTCACCTGTGCTGTCAGTCCTGCCTTACCTGGCCTAACCTCCCACTCAACACACGTCACGTCGAAACTCGGGATAGTCTCAGCCTCTCCTTACCTCAGTGGCTCGTGCTTTATGTTTCATTAGGGAAAGTTGAGTTGGGATTCTCGTCTCGTGTTATTGATAAGGAAGATGCGATGTGTGGTTCCTCTTGTGACGTTTTGGTGAAGTGTTGGGCAGGAGATCTGAGGTTGTGTGTGTGTGTGTGTGTGTGTGTGTGTGTGTGTGTATTGTGTGTTGTGCATACTTTTGTTTCCGTTGCTTGATTGGAATGTACTGGACTTTTTGCAGCGGCGGAGTTTGTGGCGAGTTTGTGGATGTGTGTGTGTGTGTGTGTGTGTGTGTGTGTGGGTGGGTGTGTGTGTGGGTGTGTGGCTGGTGTATTGAAATTCCCTGCGGCTCAGCAAAAGCAGGTACATTGATCTGAAACAGCGCCATCAGTGAGTGGAATGTCTTTTTTTTATTTTTTTATTAATTCCTATGCTTACCTTTATTACTGTTTTTTTTTTTTTTTAACGCTATGTGATATTTGCAGTTCGTAGTTTTACCCGAGTTACTGCTAACAAAGAACTCAAGGATGTTTTATATAGGCACACTTAAATTCAGCTTTGCCCCTTGACTAACTTTTTTTTTTTTCCTTTATCTGTTTTTTTTACTGTATGATCTTTACTGCTTCTACTTTTACACGAATTGCCGTTAGCTAAGAATTCAAAGGTGTTTTCTTTAGGGACACGAATATTTGTGATTCTTGACTAACTTTTTATTGATTTATTTATTATCATTATTATTTTTTTTTTGTACTTTATGTGATCTTTACAGTTCCTGCTTTATAAATAACGGATTTTTTTATTTTTTTTTCATTATCATTATTATTATTATTTTTTTGTACTTTATGTGATCTTTACAGTTCCTGCTTTATAAATAACGGATTTTTCATTATTTTTTCTCTAAGTATACAAAAAGCCATGCTCCTTCACCAGCCCTCTGAATGTTAGTGACAACACGACTTATGTTATTTTACCTGAGTGATCTTACATAATTTTAGCGACCAAGAGTGAAATTGCTGGCAACAACATTCATAACAACTGGATTACTCCTTTTGCTATTGATGTTTTTTGAGAATTGCACTCTAAATCTTTCACAGAACCGTTTTATTAAGCTTTTGGGGAAACGTCAGAGTAGCCACAGAGGTAAATATCTGAGTAATCTACTATGATTTTATTGAGCAAGAGTGAAATTACAGACTCCTAAAGTTTTAACCCCTCGATTGCTCCTCGCCGAAATAGTAATAGAGGTAAACATCATTGGTAATCATGGTGGTGCTGTAATGAAGCACTCCACGTCACGGGGTTCTGGGAATAACTGCGTTCACTTGTGAGGCAACTATCCACGGCGTGCGAGAAGTTAAATTTGCAAGCGTCTCCGTCGTTTGTGGAATGGAAAGGTGCGTTAAATTTCCCATTCCAGCATGCAGTGAAGAAATATAGCGATGTGTGGAGATATATCAAAGGCTTGGCGAGGAATGACAATGAATGTTTTTGATTCCAACGCACTGTATTGTAGTTTGTGCTTTCCTTCAATCTTAAGACCTTTGAAATGCTGACAAACTCCTTACTGACAATTGTTGGACTTTTAGTAGATCAGAGGACGCAAAACTACAGAAAAAATCAAAGCACAGTGTTCTAGTATCCTACTTTTATTTCCACTGTGTTTGTGCTTTCCTTCCCTCTTTTGAAATGGTGACAGTCTCCTTATAGAACCTGGGTGTTGGCTTCTAAGCAGACCAGAGGACATAAAGTTATCGAAACAGCCAAAGCACAGTGGTCTAGTAGCTCTTTGCCTTCATTCCCATCGTGCTTTGTGCTTTAATCTTAAGACCTTTGAAATAGTGACAGTCGCCTTATATAACCTGACAGTTGTATTCTAAGCAAACTATGGGAAAAGTCAAAGAATAAATGGAAACGAGGGCAAAAGGGTCTTCAACATCTGTGCAGTGTACCTGTCTACACCTGTGCCTGCACCTCACGCCTCAACTCACAGGAAGCTGGACACGCTTCACCGAACCCTGACAAGACTTTCAGTTCCTGTATATTGGCCTTCCATCACAGTAAAAATTCCAGCAGAGGTCTTTAGTCTCGGTGTTTGCTCCCGTGGGCTGAAATAACGCGTCCTTGCAATCGATACCCTCGTGGGATGCAAACTTTTCTTGTCGAATCTTGGAGTAACGCTTCTCAAGTCCCCAGTTTTATTTCTTATACTATTCTTTTTTTTTTTTTTTTTTTCTCCAGCTAGAAATTTAATAGCACTGGGTGAGTTTCCTGCCCCTTGTAGTTGTGTCTTGAAAGTGACAGCTTCGTGGACTGCAGCGTCATTAAAGAGTCATTAGTGAGGTTTATAAAAAATTACATAAATTTATGGGTGAGGATGAAATACAAGTATGTAAAGTCGGTAAGTTAAATGCAGGGACTGCCACGTGTAGACCTAACGGCTTCTTGCAGCATCTCTTTCGTTCTAAACCATATTCAGGCATTTTTAACTCTTTCCATGGTGTCGCTTCCACTCAAACACAAGAAAATAATGTACAAGTTTACAGTATAATTTCGAAAGAGACTACCAAAAACAGGAGTGATCGCGAAGTCAAAACGTTTCAGTGCCTCTATTTTTACTTTTGTTCAATAAACTCACGTAGGATGAGTGAGAGAGTGTAGCTCACAGTGTCATTAGCTGTCGAAGTTTCAGAGAAGTTTAATATGGTCCTTTACTTTTCCATACTATTGTGTTTTTGCCAGCCAAACTCACGTAGGGTGATTAGAATAAAGAACAGCTCATAGTCTCCGCAGTTAAAGGGCTAAGGATATTTACTAGAGTTTTATACTTTTATGTACTGCTGTGTGTTCGCCAGCCAGGAAGCGAGGAGCAGTCTTCACAACAGCTGGGTGAGCGCCTTGGCCCTCGCAACGAGCAGTGTAACACCCGGACATTTGTCGCAATCCCGCCGATCCCCTTTTTGTTTCCCGTGATAGGGAGGACTGGAGCCCTCTGCCAGTCAGGACAAATGGTGCCGCACTGCCGCTCACCAAATAGGATCACGCACGATCTTTGAATCATGCTCAAGCTTTCAGGAACTCTCCACATGTTGCGGACACTCATCACCGTCCTGTCCTGCTGCCTCGCTACGCTGTGGCTTCCTTGTGTTGTGGTATTTATTATTATTTTTATTGTGTGTAAGAGGAGCTCTCTCTGGCCAAGCGCAACAAGATAAAAAATAAAAACCCACTGAAGGTGCTTTTCCTGTACTAAAAGGCCGTACTAAGAACAAATCCAGGTGTCTTTGAAACCCTCCTCTTGAAGAAGTTCAAGTCATAAGCTAGAGGAAATACAGAAACAGGCAGGGAGTTCCAGAATGTACCAGTTAAAGAGATGAAAATTTGAGAATACTTATATATACATATAGTGTGAAGTGTCTTGAAACCTCCCTCTTGAAGGAGTTGAAGTCATAGAAAGGCGGAAGTACAGAAGCAGGCAAGGAGTTCCAGAATGTATCAGCTGAAAGGGATCAGTGATATGGAATGCTTCAATATGTATAGCGATCTTTGTGTTTGTGCATGGGCATATACACTTGGCAAAGGAGGACTATGCATGCCGCTGGTATAGTTGTGGTCAGACATGAAGTAACTTGCTGCATTTTCACTGTGCTTAGCGTTTTTTCGGATCTGCTGACAGTCTCCTTACAAAATCCGGCAACTGACAGATTCTTAGCAGATCAGAGGACTTAAGTTTGAAGGAAAACTCTTTAAGCACCGGATTCGTAAAGATTTTTGCGTCTCATCTCGATTACCTTTAAGAGATTGTAGTGGAAAGAGGCTGTAGTGGATGTTATTTTTAGGGGTTTCCAGGGCGCTTTCAGGCTTCTGCTGATAGTTTACCAAGAATTCTGCACCGTCAATGAGAAAAATAACCACGAGAAGCCGACTAATCATCTCTGTGGTCTATAAGTGTTGACAATGTTCTTAATTTTGTCTTTCTTCATAAAATAGCACACATTGTCTCGGTGCGCGTTCTTCAGTTCTGTGTAGTTTGAAGCTGTTTATGGCTTCTAAATATAGTTCCTCTGCGTCAGATATGCCTTGCATAGAAAATTCTCTCTCTCCTCTCTCTCTCTCTCTCTCTCTCTCTCTCTCTCTCTCTCTCTCTCTCTCTCTCTCTCTCTCTCTCTCTCTCTCTCTCTCTCTCTCTCTCTCTCTCTCTCTCTCTCTCTCTCACGTATGTCAGTTCTTGCTCCTCAGCAGAGGCAGCAAACAGTTTCTGAGATGCGCTTAATACCTGAATGGGCAGAATAACCACAGCGATGTTGAAAGATGTATATAAGAGCTCCTAACTGAGCAGGGTGGAAGCATAGAATCACAACAATTCGTCTTACTCCTGTTCCTATTGAACTTTTCAAAGGCAGGCGTATTATTGTGGATATTATGAAAACTTTTCTTGCATTGAGGTTTGTAGCCTTCAGCAGGTCTTAAATGCAAAAAAATAAAAAAATGGTAAAAAATAAAAATAGTCCTGATGAGAGAATAACACTTTTAAAAATACGAGTTTATACACGAGAAAGGAAGTGTGATGTGTTCCTGAACTCCTGACGATAAAAATACCAACGTACAGTGAGTAGGATGACTCGGCGCCCTCTGGCACACCCAAAAGTCCCGGAAGATGACTCACCTCGCGGTATCACAAAAAAAAAACAAAAAAAAAAAAACACCCTGATTTTGTCTAGTCACACTACACACCACACCTGCATCAGTAGAACCTTTAGTTAGCATGTAACCCATATGACCGCCGTGTGTGACCGCCCCGTGACGTATAGGGAAGGAGGGAAGGATGCCTGGAAGGGTGTGGTGCGCGTGACAAGAGATTGTAAGTAACACCCTGATTTTAAGCCCAATGCGTCACATTACACATCACATCTCAACCTTTAGTCAGCAGGTATCCTTGTGACTGCCGCGTGACGTCCAGGGAAGGCGGGAAGGATGTCAGGAAGGGCGTGGTGCGCGTGGCCAGGCGGGAGGTACGGCAGCGGGGCGGAGGGGGAAGGAGGGAGCGAGACGGGTGCGGGCGGGAGGTGTCCAGTGCCGGGCTTGTTGATTGCTATCGAGAGGGAGCAGCGGCTTGCGTGTCGTGGGTCTGAATTCCGCCGCCGCAGGGAGGGAAGGTCTCGTCCCCTTTACCCGAGCAGGGGAGAGGCAGGCGGAGACAGACGCCCTTGTTAGCAGACGATGCCCAGACTGCACCGTGCTTGCTTGGCTGCTGCTTTTTGTGCCGCACGTTGGAATAGATTTGCTTGAATTGGTTAATGTGTTGACTTTAACGTGGTGCAGTAACAGGGTTATGTGATGCTGTATATTGACGATGTAAAGAGAGTATGCTTTAATATTATTGCTAAAAGATGATGTCAGGCTTGTTAATGGGTTGATTTGAATGCAATGAGCAACGTGGTGATGTGATGTTGTATAATGAAGATGCAATATGCTCATACTTGAATGTAATTGCTAAAAGATGCTAGATTGTTAGTGAAATAAGAAGAGTATAGGTTTTTATAATGTTTTCATATAATTATTAGTAGAAAGCACTAGATTGTTAATGAAATAGAGAGTGTTTGTCCTTCGTAATTGTGTATAAAACAACGAAACTACCTCTTTTCTCTCTCATGATTTTTAACTTCCAGCAGTGGGAAGGTATGGGCCAATGGGAACCCATTTCTGTTGTTTGTGGCGATGGTGACACTGTAACACTGAAGTAGTACTTGTGAAGGTATTAGCTATAGAATTGTGGTGATAGTACTAGTGGTGATAAATAGTATTCGTAGTGATGGTGATGATGGTCGAGAGATGATAATGGTAGTGGTGGTGATGGTGGTGGTAGTGATGTTAGTAGTGGTGGTGATGGTGGTGGTGGCCTGACTCGTATGGTGTCGAGTGAGAGTTGAATACTGCATTTCTTGACACCGTGCTCCCCCTCTCTCTCTCTCTCTCTCTCTCTCTCTCTCTCTCTCTCTCTCTCTCTCTCTCTCTCTCTCTCTCTCTCTCTCTCTCTCTCTCTCGTTTATCTTGCTTTTTTCCCTCCCTCCGCGAAACCTTTTGTCTTCTTACCTCAATCTTAGTGTGTTTTCCTTTAAGCTTTCCTTCCCGTGCTTTCTTTTTCTCTTTTCTTTTTTCCTTTCCTTTTTCTCTAACCTTCGTTCCGCCTTTCCTTTTCATTCCTTTTCCTTTCTTCTCCCTTCTTTTTCTTTCCCTTCTGGTCTTTTTCTTCCATTTAATTTCTTCTTACTTTCCTCTTTTTCCTTCACCTTTTTCCGCTTCCTTCGTTCCACCCTACCTTCCCTTCCCTTTTTTTTCTGTTTTCTTTTCTGTATTTCCCCATCTTTTTTTTCCCTTTCTTTTCTTTTTTCCTCCCCTTCCTTTCTCTTTCTCTTCCCATTTTATCCTTTTCTTTATTTCTTCTTTTCTTTCTTTCCTTCCCTTCCTTACCTTTTCTCTTGTATTTTCCATCTTTTTCCCTTCCTTCGTTCCAGTACTTTTCCTTTCCTTTCCTTACCTTCCTTTTCTTGTCTTCCCGTCTCTTTCTCTTTATTTCTTCTTTTCTTCTCTTTTCAGTCATGACGTTTTCCTCCATCTCCCTTCCCTTTTTTTCCCTACCCTTCCTTTCTCTTCTTTTCTCTTCCCTTCCCTTCCCTTCCCTTCTCAACACCTTCACTCTTTATCTGCTTCCTCTCCCCCCCTCCCTAAGTCAGTGTCCCCAGGCGAGGCAGTAAAACAAGAGGTATTCTTTTCTTTCGTACAAATCCCTGTCTTTATTATTTACATTTCTTACACTTTACATTGATAACAAAACAGTCCTTCCTCCTCCTCCTTCACAACAACATTAATAATTAGTAGTAACAACAATAATAGCAACACCACCACCACCATCACCACCACCGCGAGCATCATTCTTCACTGTCAGAGTGTTGTCTTTTCCTCCTCTTCCTCCTCCTTCTCCTTATCATCATCATCATCGTCCTCCTCCTCCTTCTCTACCACATCGAACACTGGCACACCTTCGTCAGGAATATTGCAGTTAGGACCAAGTGTTAGAGATTCTGAGGAGATAGGAAGATTCAGGCAACTTCAGAGAGAGAGAGAGAGAGAGAGAGAGAGAGAGAGAGAGAGAGAGAGAGAGAGAGAGAGAGAGAGAGAGAGAGACTTGAAACTTAAATGACAACCAGGAAAAAAAATAGAGAGAAAAGAACAAGAAAAAAAAAAACGTTATGAAGTTATTAGCGTTACAGGAGAAACAGGAAAAATATTTTAGTCAAGTACAGTTAATAATAATTAACTACGTACAAGTAAGGACGCGTCATATAACATAGAAAATTTACGTCGTAACAAACACGGACGAATGTAAAAAACTTGGAACCCAGAAATGACAACTGTAGAAGTAATGATGATAACTTGAGATGTAACGTAGCAAAACTCTCTCTCTCTCTCTCTCTCTCTCTCTCTCTCTCTCTCTCTCTCTCTCTCTCTTTGATGGCGAGAGTTACGTCAGGCTGGAGGCAGTAAGAAACTTTGTTCACACAGAAAGTAGCAGTTCTTGGTTATTATTGCTTGTTGTTTAAGTTAGGAGAGGTGGTGGGGAAGTGATACATTGATTCTGAATTGACGGGAAAATACCGGGAAAGGAAAGGAGATTGTATTGCGTGATAAAGTTAAGTTGAGCATTACATTAGAGAAACTATACGTAGGATGATGGATGAGTATGTAATGCCAGGTTAGTCTTGATTTGATATAGTAGACTCACAAAGGCAGAAAAAAATAGATGGAAAATATAATAGGTGGACAAAAATGTGTCATCAGAAGAGAAGAAAGATTGGTGGAAGAAGTGATTGAATGAGGGAAGAAAGAAAGGAAGGATAGCAATAGTTATAGGAAGGATATATCACCGGGAAGAAATTAAAAAAGGAAGAAATAAAGGAGAAAATTGATAAAAGGAAAGAATATGTTATTGCCATAAGAGGAATGAATTAGGGAAGGAAAGAAAAGTGAAAGAAATAAGTACAAGAATACTTGAAAAAGTAAAATAGGCAGGAAGATGGAAAGTAATAACGATAGGAAGAAGAGAGGAAGAAAATGATGGGCTAGAAATTAAAGGAAGAATGTGTATCGCCCGGAAGATTGAATAAGGGAAAGATAAATAACAGGAAAATTGATAGAAATGAATAGGAAGATAAACAGGAGTGAGAGTAAAAGCGTATCACAAAATTTCACTTTACATTTTTACTCCTCCGATCTCTTGTTTCTGTCGAATTTTTGGTATACATACATACATAAGTACGTACATCATACGTACATACATACTCGTGAGCAGTTTTCTTGTGTGCACGTGACTGGGGCACACAGACACGTACATACACATACATGAAGGTCCGTTAGAACATACATAAGCGTGTGTATGAGTGTCTGGTCCCCGCCACGGCCGACACAAGGCAAAGGAAATTATAATAATGATAATAATAATGATGATAATAAAAATAGAGTATCTCTAAAAGGATGATAAATGACAGGAAGAACACGATCAAGTTCGAATCCTGTTTTTTATTTTTTTTTTATTTTCACATTTAAATTAAATTTTTTTTTTTTCTTTTCAATCTTCACTCGCTTTCAGATTGTCTCTCTTTGTGCGCGATTCCGTTGGGATTCTTTTCATGTGTTTTTATTTATCTTGTTTTTTTTTTTTCCTTCTCTTTTCATTTTTTTTCTTCCTTCCGTCATTGATTCCTTTCAGAGTGTTGCTTTCCTCAGTCGCTAAATATTTACACAGACCTACGAAGGCGAGACAGACAGACAGGCAGACAGACAGACGGAACTGACAGGCAGATGTTGACAGGCAGACAGGCAGGATTGCAGCACACACACACACACACACACACACACACACACACACACACACACACACACACACACACACACACACACACACACACACACACACACACACACACACAGTACGTAAGAACAACAGGAGTGTGGTTTCTAGTGGTGCTGGTGTTTGCTGCTGAACCTAAACAAACATGAAGAACACACAAACACACAAAACACACAAACAAACAACCCCCTTCTTTCCCCACCCCCCCATGAGAGAGAAAAACAAAACACACACAAAAACACACGCACTGATACATTCACACACTTAAATCATGAGCTCTCTACAAATAGATAACTGGAACAAAAAAAAAAAAAGTAGAGAGAAAAAAAAAAAAAACAAGACGCCAGCAAACAAAAATGCATCTGGAGACAATGCATCTATTATTGTGTCTATTGTGTGATATTTAACAGCCTTTTGCACGGATACTTGTGATTCTCGGTGGATGAATTGTAAGGGGGAGACGAGTGGTAGGTAAAGAGGAGGGAGGATGGGAGCAAGATGCATTGGAATAGAAGGGAAGACTGAAGGAGTTTCAAGTGGCCAGGCTCAAAATAGAAGATGGAGACGGATTTTTGTGCTGGTATGGAACTTTGGTATTGTGCTTGAGAGAGGGGCGAGGACGGAGGGAGTGAGAGATGGGAGATTATAAATAGAATAGAAGAAAGAGAGTGTGTTGGTTGGTGAGGGGGATGAATGAATTAAAAAAGGGAAAAGGAGAGGATGATAGGAGAGTGTTTGTGGATTATTTCAAAAGGAAAAAAAAAAGGAGGGAATGAGAGGTAGAAGACAATGGAATGCAGAGAGAATGAATAAAGTTTGTCGTGTGTTTTTAAGAAGAAAAGGAGGGTATCACGATTAGGAGATAAAATGAAAGAAGCAGCGAAGTTTGAGATGTTTTTGAAAAGGAAAAGGAGGGAATGAGAAATAGGAGGAAATTGAATGAAATGAGTAGAAGAAGGGATAACGTGGATGGGTGTGGCTCGGGGGAAAAAAAAGGGAGGGAATGAGAAACAAGAGGATAGAAAAAAAAAATTAACTTGAGGAAAGGACTGTTGTGTAAAAGAAAAAAAGGACTTAGTAGAATTTGATACGTTACCTAAGGCTGCTGTTACTGATAAAGGTGCGGCTAGTGTAACTCTCTCTCTCTCTCTCTCTCTCTCTCTCTCTCTCTCTCTCTCTCTCTCTCTCTCTCTCTCTCTCTCTCTCTCTCTCAGGACACAGATTACAAAATATTATTACATTAGTGGACGAATTGTCGCGCTTTGTGTTGTTTGGCGGGGCGTCAAGTCTAGATACGCGAGGAGACCTGATGCGGACAGACAGACAGACATCCAAGAACAGACAGATAGACAGACAGGCAGGGACTGGTGTCAGGGACGTTCATAGAGAGTAAAGTGATGAATATACGTACTCATCGTTGGTTTTCATGAGTCTTCTCTGGAGTGTGATGAGTTAGGCAAAGGTTTAGTAATGAATTGAAAGTTCTCTTTAGTTGTGATTGAAATCTGGAGTGTTGTGTTTCTGTTTTTGTTTATTCTTGGTCTTCTGTCTTCCTTTTTTTTGTTCTTGCTTTCTTTTTTTTCCTTCTCCTTGTCTTCATTCACGTTTTCCTCCTCTTACTCCACCTCTTCTTTTTTTTTTTTCTTAGATTCTCATTTTTTTCCATCTTTTCCTTTTTTTCCTCTACATTTCTTCTCATAAGATTAACTTTCTTCCCACGTGTCTTCTTACATTTTGTCCTCCGCTATGGTCTCCACGCTGCCCCGCTAATACAAACACAACGCACTTCGCTATACTCTACGTAAGACGCTATGGTGAGGGCGCCGCGGGACCAGCCCTGCGACGCCGTTCACACACACACACACACACACACACACACACACACACACACAGGTGCAGCTTTTCGCAACACAAAAAATTCAGCGGAACACAAATTAAGTTACACATCAAGTGGTTTACGAACAGCCAGCCAGACAGTCAGTCAGTCATTCAATCGCCACCCGAGTCTGTCACCACGCACTCTCTTCACATACAAAACACATTCGCTGCATGTTCCTCGTCCCCGTCACAGATTCGCACGTAAACACTATACATTCTATCGGCAGTTTTATAAAAGTCATATATATATATCTCTCTCTCTCTTTGTCTTTATCTTTTATACCTAATTACAACTTATGTACACTGGCTTTCTTATTATTTTTTTTTTTTAAGGAAGTTCTTTTTTTTGTCAGTTTCCTGTTTGTAATTTATCATATCACTGAAGATCGTGTTTAGCTTTTTGTTGTATATTTCACTCGTCGATGGCGCTGCACTAGACAATCTCTCCACTGACGTCACAGCTGGTTACGTCAGTACTCATGACGTCAATAGTACAGCAGTGAGTGTGTGATGACTGTTGACCTTTTGTCGTCACGTGTAGGCCGCTCGCTGCAAGACGTGGCGACAGGAGCGTCTTCAGTGGCGAGGCAGCGGCGACACAGTTGGATCTTGTTCTTTTCTTCTTACGTCCCGTTCCGCTGAAGCCTTGACTCCTGGGGGGCCGCTGGACACCTTGAGGGACGCCCCCAGGCAGCAGACACTTGCGAGGCGGAGAGAGAAGGAGTCGAATTGCGAAGAGAAAACCGATTCTTAAAGTGCAGCAAGAAAGCAGCGCGCGAGACGGTAAAATTCTAGTGGGTCTCGAGAGGCCTCTTGAGTTCACAGCACCAACGCACCATTACGTCACAACTCACAGCGCCGACACGCCACCGCCTCATGCCTCACGACACCAGCATGCCACCACCACCTCCACTTCTGAGTGCACGACATTCACGCCCCCTCACCTCACTTCACTTCACAAGCACGTTAACAAACACTTTTCTCGCCACATTCCCGTGTTTTTCCTGCTTCACCGCCTCTCGCTCGGCAATCTTGCTCCTCCAGACGTCCAGGTGCGGGGCACACTCACAAAGGATACGTGGACATTCTTCACGGGGCGCGGTGGGGGGCGTGGCACTTAACGGGCGACGAGAGATGGAGATGCTTGTGATGTGGTGCAGGTGGCGCTGGCTTAGGGTGCTGTAGCGGCGTCCTTTGGTGCTGAGTATTTAATGGTTCTCACTTCGGGTGCAGAGGAAGCGAGCTAACTCTGCGTCCAGGTGTTGGCTGGAAAGAATAGAGAGAAAAGGGTTGGTTAGTTCGACAGGTGGATGAGGGATAGAAGGAGTGGTGACAGGCGGGAGGAGAGAGGTGGATGAGTGGTTGGTCACTCAAGTGGACTCCTTCACCATGATTTTGAAAGCCCAAAGTCACTGAGTTCTTATCGTGTCTCTATTTTTAGAGATAAGAAGTCTGTTGGTGCTTCTTTTTTTCTTCTAAAGTCTCCCCACGTGTCTCAGTTCTGCACGTTTGTCTGCCTGGTCTCTCTCTCTCTTTTTTTTTTTTTTTCTATTCCTGTCTCGACTTACACTGTTTGTCCCTCCCTGTTTCACCCTCTGCCCACTTTTGTTGCTTCGTCTTGTCTATTTGTCAGTCTCTCTCCTTTCCTTGGGGGTCCATAACTCTCACTCCACACACACACACACACACACACACACACACACACACACACACACACACACACACACACACACGCTCTCACTCACCTTACAAACGCACACGCACCGTAAGACCCTCACACATGTACGTAGTTTATATACATCGCCCCAGTCCAGTTTTCAACATCGTGCGTTCTTCCTCTTCCCTCCTGGACCGAGGCTCATGCATATGGATACCTGATTATGCAGAGCGAACCTTTCTTCTACCTTATTTTTATTAGACGTACCTACATCTCTCTCTCTCTCTCTCTCTCTCTCTCTCTCTCTCTCTCTCTCTCTCTCTCTCTCTCTCTCTCTCTCTCTCTCTCTCTCTCTCTCTCCCTCTTGCTATCCTGCTCTCGTTCACGTACGATATCCTCTCATAAATCAGATTATTTCCAATTTTTTTCTTTCCTTTCTTTCCTTCGTTCACTTTTTTCTGTCTTTCTTTGCTTCGCTTTTTTTTTTTTATTTCCATTCTTCTTTTCTCTTCTTTCCCCGAGGGTGCGAAAGGGAGAGGGACGATTACGTAGATGGGAATGGAAGGGAACCCTGCAATCACTGGTCGCGTGGAAGGGGAGTGGCCGGGACAGGAAATGCCATCTTGCAACTGAAGGGAAAAGGTCTTGATCTCTCTCATGGCTTGCAAGGAATGATTGAAAGGGAGCTGTGATTTACATTCCTTCTCTCTCTCTCTCTCTCTCTCTCTCTCTCTCTCTCTCTCTCTCTCTCTCTCTCTCTCTCTCTCTCTCTCTCTCTCATTATCATACTTTTGGAAGGGGAGAGGAGGAGAAGGAAGGATAGGAGGAAGAAAAGGAGGAGGATTACAAAGGTTTATGAAGGAAAACCAAACAGCAGCAGATCTCTTGCCCCTTGTAAACCTGTTTGGGGAACTATTTATAACTAGCTACAGGATAAAGAGGCAGAAGGAGGAAGAGGAGGAGGAGGAGGAGAGAAGAGAAGGAGAAAAAGTGACACTAGTGTAGCTCTCTCTCTCTCTCTCTCTCTCTCTCTCTCTCTCTCTCTCTCTCTCTCTGCTTACGTCACAGTTTCGGTGCATAGAGGCAAAAGTAAAATAAAACTCTGGATTATCTATTTCATTGTAAATTGACTGAATCAGTAACTTAATTAATTTCCTTTTAGATTTATTTTTAAACTTAATTTTTGTTTCGTTTGTTTATTTATTTTTTATTCGCTTGTAGTGGCAATAATACGATGGCCTCAAGGTATGTTTCTATTGTTGCTATTGTTGTTCACCTTGAATGAACCCAATGAATGAACAGAAAATCTAAAAAGAAAAAAATGTTCAAATGAAGTAACGAAACCGAACGAACCCCCAAGCGTACCTCGTGAACCGGCAAACAAACCAGGGATCAAAGTTGTAGATGAAAGATGAAATTAACCATAATGAACTAGTATAGGGAGTAAGCAAATCAACAAGAACCAACCGTACCAGCAGCAAACAAACCGCGTCATTTAGAAAGCTAAACTTGATGAACTGTGACATGAAACTGAACTTTCTTGTGAATCCAGTGAATCGGGTAAATAAAATAAAAGAAAAATAGAAAAATAAAAAAGAACCATGAATGTAACCTAGTGAACCAAACTTAATAGAAACGAACTGAAGCATCAAATTGAATTGAACTGCCTTGTGAGTGAATTTAGCGAACCAGCAAGCGAAACAGATCCGTGAAGAAGTGAACCAGTCTCATTCGCGCCTAGGGAAGGCATTGTTTTAAAGTTTCAGCTTACACGCCAAGCCTACACGAAAAAAAAAAAAAAAAAAATCTTGCTCTCCACTCGTGCGTTTTAAATTCATATGTTTTCTTTCCCTTGTTTACTTACAAAAGATTCCGGAAACACGTGACACTAGGAAGGAATATAAAGAAACACAAAGGACGAACAAGGAACATTACATCTATTATCGCTTACTAGGCTGTTTGTCTGAGGAAAGAAATGTAGGATAGCGAAGTAGAAGGGTTCCCTGTCACCAACACCACCATCACCACCACCGCTGCCACTCTGACCTAGCGAAGTGAACTTGTGTGTGTCTGTGTGTGTGTGTGTGTGTGTGTGTGTGGAGGTAAGAAATAAATCAGTGGGACAGGTGTTGCCAGAAAAGTAGTGGGAGGAGGAGGAGGAGGAGGAGGAGGAGGAGGAGGACAGATATAAGGAGTAAAAGGAGAAAGTATAAAGTAAAAGGAGATGAACAAAGAGGAGGAGAAAGAAGAGGAAGATGACAAGGAGAACGACGAATAGGAGAAGAAAAGAGAAGATGAGGAAAAAGAACGAGCAGGAAGAGAAAGGAAGAAGAATGAATATAAGAAATAGAAGGAGGAGGACTAGAAGAAGGAAGAGGACTCGGAGAGGTGGCGGAGAAGAAAAGAAGAGGACTAAGGAGGAGGAGCTGAATGTCAAGGTGGCCAAAAGGGTATTACAATAGGGCTTGAAGTGCTGAAAAGAATAGTGGATGAGACTCTGTTGGGAGTGGTGGCAGCTTGATGTGAAAAGGTGGCGCGACTCCGGACCCTGACAAGCGTGGCAAAAAAAAAAAAATTAATAAAAGGGTCTTCGAGGAATGAAAAAAAGAAAAAAAAAAAATCACAGGAATGAGAAGCACGAACGCTGCTGGTTTGCTGCCTGCTGGTTATTAGGTGACGAATGTAAGAGTTGGTTTAGTTGAGGAATGAATAGGTGTTTGGAAAGACTGATGGATAGATGGGTGTGGAATAAGAAATAAAGGTAAATAAATACAGGAAGAGGAGCTGTTTATGAGATAATAGAGAAAAGATAATTAATGTGAACAGTTTTTGAGTGAATTCAGTTGAGGAAATGGATTGCTGCTTGGTAAAATTGATGGATGGATGGGTGTGAAATAAGAAATAAAAGGCAAAAAAATATAAGAAGAGGAACTGTATGAGGTAATAGAAAATAATTTAAATTAACCCTTTGACTGCTATTTTACTGAATTGCTAGTCACTTTGAAACATCTTTACTTATTCTACAGCCACCTCCAATCTTTAAACTGGTTAGAAACTCCAAAGACTATTCTTTTTAATCCCCTTCTTTCTTGTAGATGCTTATCAATATTCCATGCATTACTTCTGGTGGTGTTAATTGTCTTGTATCGCAGTGAAAGAGTTAATAGGAACAATTTCTGAGTGAATTTACTTGAAGAATTGATGGGTGTTTGAAAGGATGGATCGATGAATGGGTGGTTGGATGGGTGTATGTGAGAATAGGAAGTATAGGGAAAGCATACAAGAATAGAGGAACTGTTGAGAAATAATGAAGAATCTGTTTTATGTGGACAATTTTTAAGTTACTTTAGTTGATGAATGAATGGGTGATCACAAGGATTGATGGCTGGATAGGTCTGAAATAAGAAATTTAGGCAAAAAATAGGGAGGAAAGACCAATTGCTAAGGAAATAATAGAAAATATTTTATTGGATTGAACAATGATTGATGCGTAGAACTGTTAGACTGATAGGAAGAAATTAAAGGTGTCGGAGTAAAAAAAGAATAGGAAAGAGAAAAAGGTGAAGGAAAGCAGTCGCTCTAAAAATAAAAAAATACTATAATTAAGAAAAAAGTTGACTGAATTTGGGAAGCGAATGAACTGTTGAACTGATTAATGGATGAGCGGGAAATAGATTTAGGAACAACACACACACACACACACACACACACACACACAGAGAGACAGACAGAGAGACAGACAGACAGACAGACAGAGAGAGAGAGAGAGAGAGAGAGAGAGAGAGAGAGAGAGAGAGAGAGAGAGAGAGAGAGAGAGAGTAGCTATTGAGAATCCGGTGAGGTCAGAATAGGAAGTTGATTTATTGGAAGAATGAATAGACGAGTAGGTGAGTGTGCAAGAGACCCTGAGAAATATACCACGAATACAATAGGAATAAGAAAAAAAAATAGCCAGTACTTCAGAAAATAATAAAATGATAGAGGACAAATATAGAAACATGAAATAGGAAAGCAATAGAATCACTATAACATGAGAGGAAGGAAAGAATGAAAGAAGGTAGGAAGGAAAAGGATTATTTCTCTCTTAAGCTGTGACTGTGAAGCAACGAAGTGTGCAGTAGTGTATGCATGTGGGGAGAGAAGAACCGGAGGCACAGAAAGGCAGGAAGGAGTAGAACCTTAACTTGAAAGGCGGTGAAAGGTTTAGAATGCGTGGGGTTTGGTGGAGAGTTGAGATATTGTTTAGTGAAGAAGAGAGGCGAGAAGTAGTAGTAGTAGTAGTAGTAGTAGTAGTAGCAGTAACAACAGTAGTACTATAAAGGCGGCAAGGTATATAACGTAGAACAAGCAGGACTAGGAAGGCTGGGGAAGGCTTAGTAGATTGTATAGAGGCATTGGTGCAGAGAGGTGAGGTACTGTGTAATGAAGAAGGACGGCGTAGTAGCAGCAGTAGTAGCAGTAAAAGAAAATCAGCAAGGGGTAGAACTAGGATATGAGAGTCACGGGAAGGTTGAGAGTACGTGAAGGTGTAGAGAGGTGAGGTACTGTATAGTGAACAGGGAAAGCATAGTAGATGTAGTAGTGATAGTAGTAGCAGTTCTAGAAAAGAAGCAAGCAGTCGAACCAAGACTTGAGAAGCGAAGAATGGTTTAGAACTTTAGAATATGTGTGCAGAGGTTTGGTGCAGAGGTGAGGTACTGTATAGTGAACAGGGAGATGCGTAGTAGTTATAGTAGTAGTAGTAGTAGTAGTAGTAGTAGTAACAGCAGCAGTGGTAGTAGAGGATAAGAGAGTCGTAGGAACTAAACTGGACGAGAAGGTGATAAGGGGACTCGTATAACACCAGAGGGGGGAAATATACATATAAAGGAGAGGAAAAGGACCCATCATAGAAAACGGAGGAGTTGAAGAAAAAAAGAGGGAAGGGGAGACTCTAGAATGTTGCCTCCGCCTGTCACCTTAGTAGCGGAATGACGTGTAAGGGGAAGGAATGCGTGGATGACCTCACTGGACACTCAGACACACGCAGGAAGTCAGAAGGAAATCATACACAACACATGAGGTTGACGTACGTGAAAGTTGTACTAGGTGCTTGAACGAGGGTGTAAACAATGATATACGTACGTACTTGTAATTAACGTGCATACGAAATGTTTTCCTGTTATTGCCCTTTGTGTGTGTGTGTGTGTGTGTGTGTGTGTGTGTGTGTGTGTGTGTGTGTGTGTGTGAATTTATCGCAACGACATTGAAGGAGTGACAGTTACATAGTAAATTGTGGGTGTAGCGAGAGAGAGAGAGAGAGAGAGAGAGAGAGAGAGAGAGAGAGAGAGAGAGAGAGAGAGAGAGAGAGAACATGACCACCTGTGCAGGATCGACAGGTAAGGGGGAGGAGTGAGGGAGGAAAGGTTGAGTCAGACGAGGAGGAGGAGGAGGAGGAGGAGTAGGAGGAGGAGGAAGGAAGGAAGGAAGGAAGGAAGGTCGGACGACTCTCTTGACTGTAACCTTAAGCTATAACCCTAAAAATGTTGTAGTGCGGTTTGTCTGCATTGGATAAGTGTGGCGGCACCGAAGACCTTCCCCTCCTCTCCCTGTTGCCGCCTTGCTATAGGGAAGGTGGCTGGAAGGTCAGGGTGGCGATAAGACCATACTATCAAAATCTACGGTAAATATTTAAGAGATTATGTTATTTCCTGGGTGAAGTGATATTTTCTGCGCTCTGAATATATAGATCTTGCATACTTGTAGATCGAGGTTTTGCAGTGCGTGTGTTTTGCAGAGTTTTTGTTCAGTGCAGTGACGGTATGCGTGTTCTGTCACGGTTTTCCTTCATATTCAGTGTCAGAATTTAAGTTTCTTCAATTTGTCGTTCCCCAAAAAAAGAAAATTACTGTAACAATTTCTCAAGTGTTGGACATTTTAACATTTTTTTTTTTCAATGTTTTTTTTTTTTCTCTTTTCGTTGTGTTCTTGGTTCCAGTAGGCAGGTCTGCAATTCTAATTCTTGTAGGCTTTGATGGTCGGTCTCTTTTATATGTGAAGGCCTGAATGTTCACCTCCCTTCCCTGGAGTGCATGAGGCGTCAGTGCTCGAGAAAGTTGAAACACGTACCATACATGAAGGTAATAATATTTCCTCATGGGTGAAATGGAAATAGTAGTACGTATAGAGCCTAAAAATGCATAAAAATAATCGGTTTCAGAAAGATAAAAAAAACAACATTTATTCCTATATATTATAACTTCTTGGTAAATTTTCAACATGAATATTCCACAAAATATCATAAAAAAATAATAATAACTCCCACCTACGATAAACAAGATCAGGCTAGATTACGTTAACTTCAAGAAAAAAATACCAAAGGAGAGAATACGTAATTTTGAAGTGCATTTTCCACGCTGTTTTTTCCGCGGGTGAAGTTGACTCAGGATGGAATTACAAAGACGCCTGATATTACTCTGCCGTGTCTGGTTCTTGACGTGTGAGCTGGAGTCGTTGTTGCTTCAGGTAAGAGACAAGTTGGCGCCACGTAATGACTAACTCACGATATGTCCTTGCCTTGAGACCTGCTGGTGGTGAGAAGCGACGAGCGAGGAGCGGAGAGTGAAGAGGGGGGGAGTAGGAGAAGAGTGATAAGTAAGGAGGGAGGAGAGAAGGAGGAGGAGGTAGCAGTGAGGATGGGAGGCAGGAAGGAAGGATGGAGAAAAGAGGAGTAAAAAGTGATGTGGGAAGGAACAGTTAGGAGGGAGGAAGGGGAAAGGTAAGAGGGAGGTATGAGGATGGAGCAGTGAAGTGGGAGGGAGGGAGGAGTGAAAGGAGAAATGAAGGGTAAGAAGGAAGGAGAAGAGAAATAGGAGAGAAACGTGAGGAGGGAGGAGCAGGTGAGGTAGGACGAATGAAGGAGGAGAAAAGAAATAGGAAGGAAAAGCGAGGAGGGAGGAGGAATGAAGGAGGAAAGAGGGAAGGAACAAAATAAGAAAATATTGTCAGTTTGTCTCCTCCGTTTCTTCCATATTTCCTTCCTTTCCTTCTTACTGAGGAGGAAGGAAAGAAGGAAGGAAGGAGAGAATATAAGGAACTTGAAAAGAAAATATTCTTTCAGTTTGTCTCCTCTTCTTATTTCCTTCCTACATTCCTTACTTCCTTTTCGTCTCCGTTTCCTCCTTCACTCAAAGTCTGCTTTTTTTTTTCTTTTTCTGGCTTGGTGCGTAACGAGGCGTGTCAGAATGAGCGGCAGGTGTGCGTGGCAGGTTTGTGTGTGACAGGTGTGTGTTACCTAGGTCAAGACGAAGAGGAAAACATTGATTTCTCTCTCTCTCTCTCTCTCTCTCTCTCTCTCTCTCTGTGTGTGTGTTTGTGGTGATTAGCTTTTATCTCTTCCTTTTTTTTGTTTTCTTCTTTGTCTTGGATTTTCTTCTTTTTGTTCTCGTTGTTCTTGTTCTTTTTGTTCTTGTTGTTCTTCTTGTCTTCGTTATAAAACTATGCATATTTCTTTTCTTTTACAATTCTTGGTTTTCTTCCATTAAAATCTGGATATGATGTTAAAAAATTTCAGCTACCGCTTCCCCTCTCTCTCTCTCTCTCTCTCTCTCTCTCTCTCTCTCTCTCTCTCTCTCTCTCTCTCTCTCTCTCTCTCGCTCTCTCTCTCTCTCATTATAATTATCGATGCCTATCATTATTTTTTGGGCTCGGTTTCGGTTCAATTTTCATAATGGTTTTGTCATTGGGTGGTGATGGTGGTGGTGGCTGTGGTTCTAATGCTGGTAGAGACTATAACGGTGACAAAGGAGGACTTTTGCGTTGGTAATGGTGAGTACTGGTTGAGGGAAGAGGCTCTGAACACGAGTTATGGTACTGATGGAGCGTGGTTGTGATTGTGGTGGTTGTGGGAAAAGATTGCAGCGGTAGTGTGAGGTAGTGTGTGTAGTGTTGGTGGTGGAGGCACTGGTATTGGTGGTTAAATATATGATAGGGTTGTTAACAGAGATTATTGTTGTTAAGAGAGGTTGGGAACAGGGAGAAGAACCGAAAGAGGAGAAAGAAAATTGGAGGAATCAGAAAGAGAAGAAGGAAGATAAGAAACAAAGAAGAAGAACAGAAAGAAGAGGAAGAATAAAACTTAAGACAAATCAGAAAGAAAAGGAGGAGAATAAGAAACAGAAGGAGCAGGAAGATGGAGGAAGTACGATAGAGGTTATGTTCTCATTCAGGTAACTTTGGCGGAGGTCTTGTTTGCTCCTGGCGGCGGTGATTAAGGGGCTGGTGGGTGTCTGTGTCCGTGGGTCGTGTCGCGTTCTTAGGCCCCTCGTCCTCGTCCTCATCCAGCGACCGTCAACTTCTTGGGGGAAAGTTGAGTAATTCTCCGTTGATTACTAGTTGTGTTGGGGAGTTTCCTTTAGACCTCCCAATACCAAAAGGTTATTTACAACTATTTGCAGGGTCTTCCTTCTTTCTTCCTTTCCAGATGGCAGTTGGCCAGTTGGGATACTTTTTTTTATTTTTATTTTATTTTGTTTTTGTTTTTTTCCAGACGTGTCTTTGATCAGTTTCTTGAGTCACTGACGGGCCCTCCCAGGTACAGCCTGGCAGTCCCAGTGGACCAGTGTGGTCCTGGTGATCCTTTGCTCTTCTACCTGCAATTTCCCTTCGGCGTTCTGGGGTATATGGTTTCTTTAGTCTGGAGGTGGCGCTGCAGGTGCCTCAAGGCGTGTCCAGGTGGCCCCACGCAGAGAAGCTCCTCCCACCTCGATATCAAAGGGCCTTTTGAAGTCTTGGAAAGGTTTCACTGGAGGGGCTGTGATCGAGGAGGATTTTTTATAATGAAGGTATTTTTGCTCCCCACTGCGAGGAGTAGAATGGTGAGAGGCGTGAGAATATTATTTTGTTTTTCACTGGCTCTAATGACGCCCGCCGCGGAGTCACTGCCAGGACGGTGATTGCGAGACTTGGGGGGTTCAGGGTTGTAGATATTTTCCTTCAGACCGATGCTCGTTATCAAGAGAGGGAGAGAGAGAGATGGATAGGAGGGAGAGAGATGGGTAGGAGGGGAGGTGGCGCTGGAAAGGAAGGATGGAAGGGAGAGAAGTAATGCTGTAAAGGAAAGGAGGGAAGGAGGGGGAGGATCTTGTTAAATCAGTTGGACCATTTAAATTGTTCGGGTTTTTGAGGAACTAACAGGTGTAGCTGTGGAATGAATACGAAGGTGTAGACAATACATTTGGCAGGTTTGAGAAAATGAGGGCGAGACACAGGAGGCATCGGAGGTAGAGAGAGAGAGAGAGAGAGAGAGAGAGAGAGAGAGAGAGAGAGAGAGAGAGAGAGAGAGAGAGAGAGAGAGAGAGAGAGAGAGAGAGAGAGGTAAACAATAGAACAGAGAGAGACACAGTTAAGAGGCTTAACAAGTAGAAATGATAGTAGACGATAAACACAGACACACAGGAGGCTTCGCAAGTAGAGGGACAATGGTAGACAGTGAGACGGAGAGACACAGGATTCTTAGGAAATAGAGACAGTGGTGAACTGTAGGAAGGAGGGACACAGGAGCCTTAGGAAAAAGAGAAAGAGATGCAGACCCTTCACTTACGACAGATACACACGAATACTGCTGCATCTAATTGAAGAGCACAGTAGGAAGCAGGAATCAAACAAGCGAGGTTTTAATTTGTAGGGTTTGCTAATGTGATTCCCTGTCTTCCCCTTTCGTGGCGTAATGGATTGGTGTGATGTGGAATGAAGCTCCTTGGTGTTGAATTACAATGAGTTGGTGATGAGATTCCTGATTAGACTGATGGTGGATTGATTAAATTGGATTGATGATCGATTAGTAGTGAAATGAGGGATTAAAATCAGTGATTCACGGTTAGATGAATGATGGATATATTACTAGATTAGACAATTGACACTTTAAACTGATATTGGATTGATTAAAAAGGATTGCTCATAGATTAGTAATGAATTGGATCAAAATTGGTGGTTGACGATTACATTAACGACGGATTGATAGTTAGGACTAGGTTAAGAATTCACGAAGAAGGAACATAATCTAAGGCATCACCGAATCGCAAGGGCTTGTGTCTAAAACGTGAAAGCGCATGGGGAGTGAGTGCGTGGAAAATTAAATTAACTGACTGACTTAATCGCGTCCCCGCAGTGAGATGATGTAGTGTGGGAGGAACATGAAGTAGAGCAGGCGTAAGAGGACATTTGAAAGTAGACCAGGTGAAAGTGAAGACATTGGACAGTTATTATAAGTGTGTTTACTTTACCTGAGTGTCTGTCTGTATGTTCTTTCGCAGGGCTTCAGGAATTGCGAGATGAGATGGGAAGGGAATAAAATAAAGTAAGGAGTGAACAAACTTCTTTCTTACTCGCGTGGGATTCGTAAGAGAAATATCAAGTAAGGCAGTGGATGAAAGGGTGATAATTTGTAGAGCTTCATAAATGGCGAGGTGAAGAGAGAATAAAGTAAAGGAAGTAAGGTAAAGCTGGAGTAAACAAACTTCTCAAAATCGAGCGAGGTTTGTATAAGAAAAAAAAAAAAAAGAAAAGTAAGCCTGTGAAGAATATAAGAAAATGGTGATAAAAGGGTCAAGGTGTTGGGAATTCGTTGAAGTTATAAGACTTTTTGAATAAACTTCCCTCCTTACTTAAGAAATAATACGATTTTCTTGCAGAACTTACATAACTCTCTAATTTGCTGTTTTATGTGGGTGTTCGTTTTTCTTGTGTTTTTTTTTTTTTTCTTAAGGAGGAACTGACTTGTTGGGGATGATTTTAAAAGTTCTCAGGCGCGTGGTACGTAATGGAGAATTTTCAAGGTTTCAGTTGCTTGGTTGTTCCTTATCTTTCATTGTTAGTTCCATGAAAACTTTCTCTTCTTCACTCTTTATAATCTCGTTGGTTTGATAATTTCTCCTTTTTTCAAAGCTCAATTGTACAAAACCTCTTTTTTCTTTGCTTGGTGGTTTCTCGTTTCTCATTAGTAGTTGCATGAAAAATTTCTTCGCATCGGTCTTTATTATCCTGTTGGTTTGTTGTTAATTTCTCTTTTCCAAAACACAATTGTACAAAACCTCTTTAGTTCTTTGTTAGTTTCTCATTTCCTTGCATCACTTTATGATCTCGTTGGTTTGTTGTTAATTAATCTTTTCCAGAATAAAATTACACATTTTTCCATCCTTTTTTCAGTTGCTTATTGCTTTTTCATTTCCCATAGTTAGTTGCATGAAAGCTTTATCTGTATCATTCTTTATAATCTAGTTGGCTTGTTAATTACCCTCTATAAAACACAAATACATAAAACCACTATATAGCTGTTTGGTGGCTCTTCATTTCACATTATTAGCTGCATGAAAACCTTCCCTGTAACACACTTTATAATCAGGTTTGGTTTGCTGTCAGTTACCCTTTTTCAAAACACATTAATAGTCGTACAAAACCTTAACATACGTAGTAGTATTTGCATGTAATGGACGACCAGCAAATCATAATCAAATCACCTTGTCGTAATTAGCACGTCGATCAGAGTTAAGTGAGCGTAACGACATTAATTAGTTCTTCCTGTTTACCTGTGGATGAATGATGTCCGCCTCACCTTTGACTTTCCCACTCCACGTTTTGACACCACCAGTGTATAACCCTTACGGACTCTCATCCACTTCTTCCACTTGCTTTGCCTTCTCTTAACATCCACTTCTTTAATATCCACTGCCTGTTCTTTTCTTAACATCCACTAGTAACATCTCCACCGGTTCTTCATCCAGCAGTTCGTTTATGTTCATCCTCCACATGCATCAACTCAGAGAGAGAGAGAGAGAGAGAGAGAGAGAGAGAGAGAGAGAGAGAGAGAGAGAGGAGAGAGAGAGAGAGAGAGAGAGAGAGGGACTGAGTTGTATAATATTTTATGCAAGAGGGCATCTGGCCAAGGGCAATAAATGACAGGGGAAAAAAAAAGACATTAAAGATGCCAGTCCCAAAGAAGAATAGTTAAAAGGAATATTCAGAATTACGAGTAAAAAGTGCAGTAGAAAGTTCTAGAGTCATAGCATAGATTTCTTAACCCTTCAGCTGCTATTTGGTACACCTTTCCCTAATTAACGATCACTCTGAGAGATCTTTACTTGTTCTACAGCCACGTTGACTCTTTAAAACTGTTTAAAACTACAATATATATATATATATTTTTTTTTTTCGCTAACTTTCTTGTATATGCTTATAAAGACTTCACGCATTGCTTCTGGTGCTGGTTATTGTTTCGTGTCGCAGTGAAAAGATTGAGGAGTGTGGCATAGGACATAAAAGTAAGAAGAAAAGCTTGTTCCATATGCTATTCACCCCCAACAAAAAAAGGCTATTATGGGGAAAAAAGACGCTTTGTTTAGTTCCGAACGTGTCTTGATCGCTCGATAACCCGCTGTTCCGTAACGTATCTCACTCGTATCTTTTCCCTTCAGAAAATAATGAAATCAAATTGAAAGGAAAAAAAATCGTAGTGGTCTATCGTACACGTGATATTTTTCTCTTTTTTTTCCCTCTCGCTCACTCTAGCTCGCTCGCTTGCTCGCTCTCTCTTTCTCTTCACTCATTTTTATTCAAGTTAAAAGCGCCTGGCATGAATAACAATTGGTTTCATCGTACACATGTTTCCATCACGAGCAGAACGCTGAGTTAACAATAGAACACCACACACTACTTTTTTATAATTTACCTGAACTCGCGGAGGGGAAAAATAGTCCACCTGTGTATTAATTAACGGAATGAGCGCCGCCGTGTGTTCCCTTCGTCAGGGCGGCGTAGGAAGAGGGTGAGTGAATGTGGGAGTGAGGGAATGAGTGAGGACGTGAGGGAGGGAGACAGGGAGGCAGGGAAGTAGGGAGGGAAGGAAGGACCCGCGTGCACACCAAGCAAAGGCTCCGTCAGCAGAAACATTTCACAACAACCAGCGAACTAAAACACTGACAATTACAACAGTTTCGTCCAGGGAGGCAAGAAAGTTCCCAACAAACACACGCCACCGCAGACACACACACACACCAACACGGCGGGGAAACACAAATTTTCGGGGGGTAAACTAAGTCATCAACTACACCTCGGTTGCTTGCGTCATAAAAAAAAAAGGTGGAGCGGGAGGTTAAAATGAAGGTAGTTTGAACCAAAATGCGAGAAAAAATAGACGGTACCGTATTCCGAAAC
The DNA here is from genome assembly GCF_035594125.1 of Scylla paramamosain. Classification (NCBI taxonomy): domain Eukaryota; kingdom Metazoa; phylum Arthropoda; class Malacostraca; order Decapoda; family Portunidae; genus Scylla; species Scylla paramamosain. The sequence goes on from NC_087177.1 coordinate 12,124,008, forward strand.
ACTTCTGTATCTTGTCTGTACTCAATTTTTACAGGCTCTGATGGAAGCAGTTTTGGTTTTTAAGTGTTTTTTTTGTAATTCCAATGAGAACCCGAGTGATCATCTCTGTGGCCTTTGAAAAATAGCCCTTTTGAGTGAACAAAGCGTTTAAGAATACGGACCATTGAGCGGCGGTAGTAATAGATGCAACACGCCCGCCTGTAATGTAAAAGTGAATTGGGTCACACACAGTACAAAGCAAGCTATACACACACCACACCTATGCGACAGCCACCGTTGCAGCACAATGTACACCAAAGCACATAGAAGGGTAATGGGAAACGCACACGGTAATACATAGAATGGTACTGGAAAGGGATAATACAAAAAGAGATAAAATGTTGTAGAAAGGTCGAGTATAAACGGTACCAAAAATAAAATGAAAAATAAAAGAGAAGGTTAAGCACCACACATTATCTGCATCACAAGAATGTTAAATGAAGCAGAGAAAGATGCTTTTAGAGTGATATTGTATTTGGAAAAAAGAAATACGTAAATAGATAAATATGAGATAGTAATGAAAATAATAGTAAAAATAGTAATAATAGTAATAATAATAATAATAATAATAATAATATAGTATAGAAATCATAGGTTATTTTTACAATTTTTCCATATGCAACACAGAGGAAAGAGATAATATATTTTCCTTAGTTCTCTTTTATATTAACTAAGGATGAAGGGAAGGAGGATAAGGGGGTAAGAGGAGTCAAGGGCGCCGCTCCTTCTCCTCTTATAGGTTTTGTGGGGCAAAGGGTACAAAGGGGTGAAGTACTAGTCCCTTTTTACGTGATTTTATTCATATTCGCTTGTGGAGTTTATCATGATCATCGTCATCATCATCATCATTATCTTCATCATCATCACCATCATTGCCGTTATAATATATACAGGCGTGCGGTTTAGTATGTATAGTCATATTTACATACATACATACTGTACATACATTCATACGTACATATACATATTCACACTTCTATGAAAGGGGTTTACACATTTAACCGCTCGCACGCACATATGCAGTGTACATATATTTACACACACACACACACACACACACACACACACACACACACACAACAAACATTTAATTAATTTAAGTCTATACGCACATACAGTTAGCTCGTGTGCACGCCCCTTGTCAACCGCGAGGTGCACATGTATACGTATGTACCTGTCGGTATTTACACATACACAAACACACACACACACACACACACACACACACACACACACACACACACACACACCTTCATATTTCTGTGCGTGAGAGAGAAGGAGAGAGAAAAACTTACATCTCTCATCCTCCTCCCTCTTCCCTTTCTTCCTCTCTTCATCATTCTCCTCTTTCCCCAAACACGTCATGAGAAAAATGAAGATAAAAGAAAGGACACATGCTATTGACTGTTATTACAATGTTAGTTTAAGTGAAAGTAGTGTCTCGGTGTATCTGTGTGTGTGTGTTTGTGTGTGTGTGTGTGTGTGTGTGCCTGTACTTCACACAGTCATAACCCATAGCCCGTCCAGTCACCCAGTCATCCAGTCATGCAGTCAGTCCATCACCCTCACCACCACTGCCATTAGTACCAACCACTCAGCCGCTGCTTCGCTCCCTCACTCACTCAGTCACCCCACACGCGCTGCAGCCTTGCCTGGCTGCGACACTCACCTGGTCAGCGGGGTCCGGTGCTCGACAGTAAAGTTGTGAGCTGAAAGGAGGCGGGGAGGGAACCGGGGCTCGTCAGTACTACACAAGCGGGGCCTCACATTTAACTCAAGACATGACTCATTGAAAATAAATATATATAATAGATAAATAAATAAAAACTATAGCTAACTGTGCAACCAAAACCAGACCCAGGCAGTGAACTAGCATAAGGATAGTAAGTAATAATAGTAAAAAAAAATATATATAGTAGTTAGCAAATAGCAGCAGTGTTGTGTATCTGGGTCTGGATGTTGATAGTAATGCACTTCTTTTTCTTTTGCATCTTCGTATTCTAAGTATGCCTATAAAAAGTGGTATGACAAAATAATTGCTCTTTTTTTTTTTTTGCTGCTTCTAAAGTGATAAATGTATAAGGTGTTTTCTTTCTCTTTTCTTTCCTCTTTTCTCTCTCTCAGTTTTTACTCCTTTAAGCATCAAAGTGAAAGCTGTCAGTCAGTAAGGTCAGTGAGTAAGTGAGGAGACTTCTAGCTAAGAGAGAGAGAGAGAGAGTGAGAGAGACAGAGTTCAAGATATATAGTATACATGATTCATATACACACGTGGGTTAGGTACTAGTGTGTTCAAGGCAGTGTCAAGGATTAGCTATGCAAGGTTAAATACCATACATATTTACATACATACATATGCGCATACACTGTCTGGTCATGTATGCCTGTACTAAGTAATATGACATGCCCTTAGCAAACAAAAGTTACGAGGATGTGTAAAAAAATTGCAGCTTTATTTTCCCCATAGCAAAAAATGAAGACCATACAAGAAGGACAGTCGGATACTGAATATAAAGTAAAATAAGTCTAACTACTATTACTTGTTGCTAAAGGTTACCTCTAATAATGCACAGTGCTATCTACATCCATGAAAGCCTTACATGCATACATACAAACATGCATACATACATACACACGCACAAGTAAACATACTGCATCCTTTGTCATTATTGGAGGAGCAATGATATTCCCTACTTCTGGTACTACAACAACTTCTATTACTATTACTAACTTCTACTACTACTACTACTACTACTATTACTAACTTATATTTCTACTACTACTACTACTACTACTACTACTACTAAAGTTGACCAAGAAAAACGAAAGTCGATACATAAACGACTGATGTCATGCAGAGAGAGAGAGAGAGAGAGAGAGAGAGAGAGAGAGAGAGAGAGAGAGAGAGAGAGAGAGAGAGAGAGAGAGAGAGAGCAGAATAGCTAACCAAGGGGCATCACGCAAGTCTGAGAGATAATGGTGCGTTTGACATGACATGACATGACATCACGAGAACAATGACGTCATGAAAGCCTCGATGAAAACCTAAAACAATGATAATGACAATAAAAAAAAAATGGTGCGTTTGACATGACATGACATGACATCACGAGAACAATGACGTCATGAAAGCCTCGATGAAAACCTAAAACAATGATAATGACAATAAAAAAAAAGTAGTCTTGAAAATAGTAATAGTAATAATAGTAAGCATGATGCACCTTTTTATATTTCTTTTTACTTTTCCTTTTATCAGTTTAAGTAAGTTTACGAAAATAAAAGTAGAAAGTAGAATGATTTTTTTCTTTATGCAGTTCAAAAAGTAAAAGGTGAAAAGCAAGAATGTAAACCAAAGTAGTCGTGATTCTAATAATAATAATAGTAAGAGTAGTAATAGGCAGTAGTAATAGTAATACAGTAAAATCCCTCTTATCCGGCATCAACGGGACCGCCGACATGCCGGATACTTGAATATTGCCGGATACTTGAATAGAAGTGAAATTATGTCCACAATCACCACCCTACACTCACGCATCTTACCATAACAAAGATCAGCTGATCTTAATCAGCAGCTGATCTGATCAGCTGCTTAAGTGTAAGCACAACACGCTTTCTCTTTTCTACAACTTTAGGCATGATGAAGGCGTCAGGCGATAAACAGTGCACACGCGGGACTGAGTCACTGAGTAAACACAGTGCAGGTGGACCGCGGGTGGCGCGAAGCAGTGCCGCTCTGGTGGCAAGGGGACAAAGTATGCCTCGCGCGGGAATTTTAATCGATTTGATGAGTACACATTGATTTTTTATTGATTTTAAGGCTTGGGGAAAAATGTGCCGGATACTTGAAGCTGCCGGATACTCGAATGCCGGATGAGAGGGATTTTACTGTAGATACTTTTCACTTCTTTATTGTTTTTACTAGTTAAAGTAGGTTACGAAAAAGGGAAAAAAGTGATAAGGAGAATAAACTTTTTTTTTTTATCTACGCAGTTCAAAAGGAGGAAATGAAAAGTAAAAACGGACACAATTAGAACGACTAGTTTGAACACAAACAGTAACAACCAACAGTAACAACAGCTAACAATAGCGACAATAACAGCAAAAGTAGCAGTAAGAGCAACAAACACATGTAAGAAAATAAAAAAAGCTAAAGTAGACTAACACTCGTCGAAAGTTTTCATCCCTTCCGATAAAAAAAAGAATAAATAAATAAATAAATAAAAATAACAGTGGATAAAAAAATGAAAGCTTAGTGCTATGTAAAGAAAACGGTTCAAATAATACTAGAGCCAATCGTAAACTTAGTTATTTTTTATATTTCCTCGTAATATCCCATTTTGTTTTATTTACACACTCTCTCTCTCTCTCTCTCTCTCTCTCTCTCTCTCTCTCTCTCTCTCTCTCTCTCTCTCTCTCTCTCTCTCTCTCTCTCTCTCTCTCTCAGCTTTCTAAAAATAAAGAAAAAGAAAAGGGAAATAGTTGAGAGCAGTTATTGATATTTGCAAATGGATGATTTTTTTTTCAACTTTTATAAATTTTTGTTTTAACCATTTATGTAATTTTTATGTTTCTGTTTTTTGGTGCCAGAATTTTGTAGGTTGTGCCAATTTGCTCTCTCTCTCTCTCTCTCTCTCTCTCTCTCTCTCTCTCTCTCTCTCTCTCTCTCTCTCTCTCTCTCTCTCTCTCTCTCTCTCTCTCTCTCTCTCGCTTTTGTCATCCATTTTAGTATTCCAAAAATTTAGTTAATGAAACGGGGCCCCTATGTGTGTGTGAGAGAGAGAGAGAGAGAGAGAGAGAGAGAGAGAGAGAGAGAGAGAGAGAGAGAGAGAGAGAGAGAGAGAGAACAGGGAAGTTAGCTGCACAAATACATTCCCGGACAGACAGACAGGCATTCAGAAAGAGAAAAATTCAGACATATACAGACATATCTAGACAGGCACAGTGAAGCACACACACACACACACACACACACACACACACACACACACACACACACACACACACACACACACACACACACACACATAGTCACCCTGAGTTATGGTTTAATAGAGACACGGACAAACAGACAATGAAATGAAGTAATGAGATTAAGACAAAAGAACGTTATAACAGAGAGAGAGAGAGAGAGAGAGAGAGAGAGAGAGAGAGAGAGAGAGAGAGAGAGAGAGAGAGAGAGAGAGAGAGAGAGAGAGAGAGAGCATGTTTACGATGGCTCAGTAATAATAATAATAATAATAATAATAATAATAATAATAATAATAATAATAATAGTAATTTCTATCTATATAAAGATGAAAATTTGTACGAAAGAGATGCAAACTTTCTATCACAACAGCTACCAGGAAGAGAGAGAGAGAGAGAGAGAGAGAGAGAGAGAGAGAGAGAGAGAGAGAGAGAGAGAGAGAGAGAGAGAGAGAGAGAGAGAGAGAGAGAGAGAGAGAGAGAGAGAGAGAGAGAGAGAGAGTTAATATACACACCTTTGTAGTACGCCTCGCGGTGCATTGTGGGGCAGTTTCCTCCCTGTGGAAAGAGGAAATGTAGTATTAGTTCAGCGTAGATTGGCTGACTGTGGCTGACTGGCTGACTGACTGACTGATTGACTGATTAAGTGAGTGAGTGATTGACTTATTGAGTGAGTGCGTGAGTTGAGTGAGTGAGTGAGTGAGTGACTGATTGAGTGAGTGAGTGAGTGATTGACTGATTGAGTGAGTGAGGAGTAATTTCATTGATGATTATATATTTATTGCCTGACTGAGTGGATGGGTGACTGACTGACTGACTGACTGACTGACTGACTGACTTAACTGACTGACAAATGGACTGACTGATTAACTGACTGAAGCTTGAATATACTAAGAAAAACGAGAGAGAGAGAGAGAGAGAGAGAGAGAGAGAGAGAGAGAGAGAGAGAGAGAGAGAGAGAGAGAGAGAGAGAGAGAGAGAGAGAATCAAGGTTAAAAGACTGTAAATAAGGCAGCACATCGATTATTGCTTGACATTAGAATTAATGACAAGGCCGCGGAGAAAGAGAGGCGGAGACAGAGACAGAGACAGACGAAGAGGCAGAGACAGAAAAGAGAAAAGCCGGGAGACAAGAAAATTGGCAGCCTAAAGGGCAAAGAGAAGAGAGAAAAAAGTGAAAAGAAAATCACAGAAGGAAGGATGGAGAACAAGACAGATGAGAGAGAGAGAGAGAGAGAGAGAGAGAGAGAGAGAGAGAGAGAGAGAGAGAGAGAGAGAGAGAGAGAGAGAGATTGATTGATTGACTAACTAACTGACAAGATGAATAAGTAAATGACTGACGGAATGACTTACATGCTATTCGGCCGTTGGATTGACTCAACTGACTTATTAACTGACTAACTAAGCAATTAACTTACTAACTGACTTAATAACTTATTGGTAAACTGATTGACTATCTAAGCTAAACTAAACTAAACTAAACTATACTCAGCTAAAGTTAAGTAAAGTAAATTAAACTAAATAATTAACTAACTGAATCCTTCATTAATTGATCAACTAAACAATTGTCTTGTTAACCAGCTGTCTGAATCACTGAGTGAATGACTGAATGAGTGACTTACCGCGTTGGTGAAATCAATGTTAGTGCGGACTGGACGGTGGTGGAGCTTCTGTGGCGGCCTGAAGTTGTTGGCGAGGGGAGCACCGGCCTGCTTGGGGTCCGTGCCCTGGTGCAGCTGTCTCAGACCGTGCAGCTGTACACACACGCACACACACACATACATTAGTGAGGAATATCATGTGCAAAGTAGTCATGGGTATAATTCGTGTGGGATTAAGGGTAAGTATCATTGTTTAGTTTTGTCTGCTGATCATGTAGAAGGTCACTGGTTTTCGTTAGATTTTTCAGCATTTCAGAGAGTGTAAAAATGAGTGGAGAGGATAAATAGTGTGAAGGTGAATGTGACGTGACTTTTGAGTGTGAACGTACAAGTATCTTTGAACAATAGCACTAGAAAATTAAGTATACTTATTTATATTCACTTCTTATCTCAGTCCGTAATTTGGTTTGTTATCTTTAAAAATGTTTAATCATAGAATCGAATCCAGTGATCTAACTCCATTTTTGATAAGCAGTTCCTTCGTATATCTTCAAAATCACATTTATCAAGCTTGAACCCATTATGTCTAGCATCCTGAACACAAATCCTAAAGAATTTGTATATACTATCTTTGTTATATCTCTTGAAACACACACACACACACACACACACACACACACACACACACACACACACACACACACACACACACACACACACACACACACACACACCTGCTGCTTGGTGATGTAGATGGGCTTGTTGGAGATGACCCACGTGACGGTCTCGTGGCAGGCTGGCATGGTGGTGGATCCCTCGTAGGTCATGTAGTAGGTGGTGCTGGGCAGGAGGTCGTGCACGCTCAGGTGACGCACGCTGTACTTGTCACCTGTACGGGAATTGAGAGGTGTTAGCTTACTGGAGTAAAGTTTGGGTTAGGGTAGATCAGGTGACATTAGGTTAGGTGGAATGTTCGATGATGCTTAGTCGTGGTGATGGGGATTTGATGAGTCTTGTGGTGGTGGTGGTAGTATTAGTAGTGGTGGTCATGGTGGAAGGCTGTAATTGTCATGGTGTTTGTGCAAAGTCGCATGGTTATGTTTAAAGTCGTTTGCTTCTGTTGGAGTCTAATGGTTGTAAGGAATTTTCTGCAGTAGTGGTAGTTTGTTAGTTTTTGTTGAGTCGTGAGAGTGTGAGTAGTTTTGGGATTCAGTTTTGTGGGGTGATATTTTTTAAGTATTTAAAAGTCGTTAGTTATGATGAAATGGTATTTTCTGGTCTTTTTTAAATGTATACATATGAGTTATAGCAGTTGTAGTAGTTGTAGTTACAGTATTAGTAATAGTTTGTTGTCACAATGAACACACACGTCTGTCACTCGTTTTAATTTCATTCTCTCTCTCACTTTCTCTCTTTACAACTGTAGTAGTAGTAGTAGTAGTAGTAGTAGTAGAGTCAGTGGGCGTTATGAGACACTTGTGTGTGTATGTTTTCACTTTTCTTTCTCACACACATGCACATTTTCACATTTTGTGCTATTAGTGTAAGAGATCGTCTTGGACACTCACACATTCATACACTCACACAGTTCTTTTTAGAGTAATTTGCAACATTTGTTGAAGCTGTAGTTGAGTTAGTAGTAGTTGTAGGAGTGTTTTTTTTTTTTTTAAGTCACTGTTGATACGTTGTTTTTTGGCAAGATCTCACCTGAGTCAACTGTTAATTAAGCCTCCTGTTGTGGAGTTACCTGTTGCTTGAGTCACGTACACAACATCTTGAGTCACTTGAGTGAAATGAGTCGTTAGTAGATACTCGGGGTTACCTGTGTAAGCTTGAGTCATAGGTAAGCAAGCATCTTGGGCTTAACTTGAGTCACCTAGTACAACCTTTATTTTTTTTCCAGCATGAGTCACCTGTACGAATTAACTGCAGTCACCTGTGTATACTGTGAGTCACGCGCTTAGTTGCGAGTCACTTGGGCCTGTGAGTCGCTGAAAATGAGGGAGAGAAAATATTTTGTTGAGTAGCATCACAAAATACACAAGTTGAACTCATTTGGGTTACGCCCCCCAAATCCTCATGAAATTCAAAGCAGATCAGCGAGACTTTTTGAAGCCAATCTGTCAATTAATTTAAAACATCTGATTTTGAATAATGGATAAATACAGAGAGGGAATATTATGGTGGATTTTGGCTAGAAGTGATCCTCTTACCGTCTCTCTCTCTCTCTCTCTCTCTCTCTCTCTCTCTCTCTCTCTCTCTCTCTCTCTCTCTCTCTCTCTCTCTCTCTCACTGCAGGCTATCTTGTCTCTTTTTCTTAACTTGGGTGCAAAAACTTAGTTCATTTTATTTCCTGTAGCATCTAATTTACTTGTCCTTTGTTTGATGTTTATGTTAACTAATTCCTAACTGTGTGTGTGTGTGTGTGTGTGTGTGTGTGAGAGAGAGAGAGAGAGAGAGAGAGAGAGAGAGAGAGAGAGAGAGAGAGAGAGAGAGAGAGAGAGAGAGAGAGAGAGAGAATACGTTCCAGTACCATATCTCCATCTCCTGTATCTCTCTCTCTCTCTCTCTCTCTCTCTCTCTCTCTCTCTCTCTCTCTCTCTCTCTCTCTCTCCCAACCTCTATTTAGTCCCCTCTTTATAAACTCTTCACTCTCCTCTTCAGTCTCCCTCGCCTATTTATTCCTCTTCCTGCTTTTCTCTCCCAGCTCATCATTTCCCTTTACATCTATCCATCCCCCACTTGCATCAATCTCTCTCTCTCTCTCTCTCTCTCTCTCTCTCTCTCTCTCTCTCTCTCTCTCTCTCTCTCTCTCTCTCTCTCTCTCTCTCTCTCTCTCTGTTTCTCATCTCCGCCGTTTCATCTTTGTACCGTCTCCCCTTCCCTCTCGTCTTGCTCATCCTTCCTGACTTGTCTGTGGAGATGCTTTGGCTAATCACATACAGAAGTGCTTGTATTTGGTGTGTTCTCTCCTCCTCTTCCTCCGTCCTTTCCTTCTGCTTGTCTTCGTCTCTCTCTCTCTCTCTCTCTCTCTCTCTCTCTCTCTCTCTCTCTCTCTCTCTCTCTCTCTCTCTCTCTCTCTCTCTCTCTCTCTCTCTCTCTCTCTCTTTGTGTGTGTGTTCAGATCTTCTTCCTCCTCCTCTTCTTCCTCTTTCTCGTTTTTCTTCCTTTTTCTGTATTAGATTCTATTGGAGATCTCTTGATTACCTACGTATCTACCTACCTACCTACCCAGACACACACACACACACACACACACACACACACACACGACGCTTCCACTACCAATGAATTTCAGAGATAAATAAATTTTGTTCGACTCTGATTGACTGATTGAGTAAAAATAATGCCAAGATAGACAGGTGAGGTCAGGTTAGGTCAAGTATGTGCGTCAGGGTTACCTTTGCGTGTCATATGCCCGCTAATGACTGGTATATGAGTGGACATATACCTGTGACCTAGAAATGAATATGATTTCCATGTTTATTGTATTTACCTGGTCATGTTTAGTCCTGCAGTTAAGGTCATGCAAACTCACCTCGCTTCACCTCACCTCACCTGCTAATTAAGAGTAAATGACTGTAAATACCGACTTTTGGATGAATGACACCTAATTACCACTGACTGATGCCCAGTTGTTGTGAATTTCCTTTGTCTTCCACACACACACACACACACACACACACACACACACACACACACACACACAGAGGTAAGAAAGCGTTGGATAAATATAATTGCTGTTCAGTGTTTTGTAGTTGTATTTGTATATTTTAGGCTTGATTTGATGAGAACCTTGAGGGAGAGGAGGAGGAGGAGGAGGAGGAGGAGGAGGAACCAGTTAGAGAAGAATAATTTGATGTAAGAGTGAAGTGGAGAGATAATCATTAGTGTGTGTGTGTGTGTGTGTGTGTGTGTGAGTCTGCGCGCGCCTAGGAGCACAAACAGTATAGCGTTCTGCCTCATTTCCCGCCTCGTAACATCAGAACAGCGCTGGATTTTGTGCGTAGCCTCCCTTCACGCTTCATATAATATGTATTTACAAATTTACTGTAGCATATCCTAAGGTCTCTCTCTCTCTCTCTCTCTCTCTCTCTCTCTCTCTCTCTCTCTCTCTCTCTCTCTCTCTCTCTCTCTCTCTCTCTCTCTCTCGTATCCACACAGCAATCAAGCCAGACCAGAGAGGGAGAGGAAGGGAAGGACGGCAGAATACTTGGGTCATCTCAAGAGTGTGGACTCGGTAGGCGGGGCAAGGAGACGAACAGAGAAGCATTGTTTTCTCAAGAAGCTATATAATAGGTTCCGGGAACCCGAGAGTACTCCAGCTCGGCGTAGAAAGAACTGCCGGTGATCGAAGAGGGGAAACTAAGTATCAGGTATAGATAGGAGGAAGAGAAGAAGAAATGGTGAATTAATTGCAAGGGAGGAAAAACGTACTGAGAGGTAGGGAGGGAAAATGTTGATAGGGATGGGATAGAATGGGGAAAATAAGTGTTTGTAACAAGAAAATAAAGTAATGAGATAGGTAAGAAATGTGTATAGGAGTAGGAAAGGAAGGTGAAAATATTAATAAGTGTAACGATACTAGAAAAGGAAGTTAAAGCATAAATGTCGGTAAGAAAAAATGTAGGATCTGTAACCAAAAAATATCAGAGAGAGAGAGAGAGAGAGAGAGAGAGAGAGAGAGAGAGAGAGAGAGAGAGAGAGAGAGAGACAAAACTTACCAACATATTTGATCTGGTTGACGCCTGCGGTCAGCTGGCTCAGGGCGGGGTTGGACCTTTCGCCGATCTGTCGATAAAGCAGCTTGTTATTGTGTTGACCTTTCCCCACACTCCCCCGCTCAGTGTGTGCCCCCTCTTAGTAGATATCCCCCGAAAATAAATTATTTGATCTCACTACAATCACATTCACCTCCCATTATACGCTAACGATTCATACTAAACACCTCTTCTCCAAACTATAATTATGCAGCAGAAAATCCAGTCGTATTTACATGAAAGAACATCATTTCCTCAATTATTATAATGCTACAAAACATGCATTCCTTTTTCCATCTGTATTCTCAAAGGATCTTCGTCTTTTCTCGACAACTTTTGACAGGCAGTAATGAAAGTGTGGTTTTTGAGACTATTATCGAAACTATTGATAATTTAATAACGACTGCACATCATCAGTGAACAAAACGCCCATGAGAACCCGACAAAAGATTTCCATCGCTTTGAGTAGTCCTTCTGATACGTATCGTTAGAAAATACTACCTTATATATTACTAGGAGAACTAAGAGACATACCTGAAGGAGGATGGAGATGCCCACGATGCCGTAAGCCTTGTCCAGCGCTTGGGAGAAGTTGGCGTAGAGTTGAGAGTTGAAACCGAAGAGCTGGAGCTGGAAGAAAAGAGAAAAGGACCAGATTATACCAGTAATCAGTGCGTGGCTTAGTGGTTGGGTTAGGAGGTGGGTTAGTGAGTGAGTTACTCTGTGGGTTAGTAATTTGGAGGCTCAATTTGTGGGTAGCTGGGTCAGTAAGGTGCGTGCGTGCGTTGGTGAGGCGAGTCAATAGTGATTCTTGTGTCGTGCGTCTCACAGGAAGAAACACAGGACAAGATTTGTGTTTCCCTGTGATTTGGTTTGGGTTTGTTATGATTACTTGTGTGGTGCTCCCGTCTCTGTCATTGCTACGTCAGGAAGTCAGAAGTATAATGTGGCGTAGGTTGCATGAGTCTGGGAAACGAGAGAGAGAGAGAGAGAGAGAGAGAGAGAGAGAGAGAGAGAGAGAGAGAGAGAGAGAGAGAGAGAGAGAGAGAGAGAGAGAAATGTCCTTTAAAGCAAGAAGAATCGTGCAAAAACATATGAACATTTTAAGTTATTATTATTATTATTATTATTAGTAGTAGTAGTAGTAGTAGAAGTAGTAGTAGTAGTATCATAATCTTAGTAGTAATCTTAGTAGTAGTCGCAGTAGAATCGTGCACAATATAATGATCTTAAACATGGTAGTAATGGTAGTAGTAGTTGTAGTAGCAGTAGCAACAGCAGCTGTAATACCACCACCACCACCACCACCACCACCACCAGCAACAACAACACAAACAGTAACACTAATAATCATCATACATTAACAACACCGCCCTAATCAACAGAGTGACGGAGCCTGTATGCAATAACCCTCAGAACAAAGTAATAACAGTTGTAATATGAGTAATGGTTGGCTGATCCCCTATGACCTGCCTATGTAAGTCTATGTAATGGCAGCCACAGTGTATAGCACAGTACCACCAGTGTTACGTAATACTTGTAATGGGCTGCTAATCCGTCATAGAAAACGGAATATGGAAGGATTGAAGGCAGGACTGCTGTGGATAATGTTAAAAACTGGAGGGAAGAGATGGAAAGGGGAAGTTGATAGGAGTGAATGTGGGGGAGAAGGGAATGATGGAAAATATTAGGGAGAGGAAAGGGAGGGAGGATACAAGGGAAAGGGAAGGTTAGGTGTTTTGGAAAGGAGAAATAAAGGGAGAAAGGTATAATAAGGAGAAGTGGAAGAATAGAGGAGGAAAGGAATGGGGAAAAATAGTAGAGGGAAGTAAGGAATATATATAACACAAAAAAAAAGTAAGTGAAAGGAGTGAGAAAAAATAAACAGTATGAAATAAAAGACAATAAATGTATTTGAGTAAGAAGTAAATATGGGAGAGTGAAAAATAGGAAGAGTAGAGGGAGGGATAGAGAGAGAGAGAGAGAGAGAGGGAGGGAGAGAGGGGAGGGGATGGCGGGCGGCCGTTGAGTGATGAAATACTGCGTTTTATTGACATACATACATACACACACGCACGCACGTACGAACACCTGTGTACACTCACCCATAACAGTGAGCAATATGTGTGCGCATCTCACTCTGTCCATCTATTGGCCAGATTTTGTTGCTGTTTATTTATCAACATACGAGGTCACAAAGCTATCCCCCTTCCCCCCTTCCCCCATTCCCTCCCTTCCATTCCCTCTCTCTCCCTCCCCTACCTAACCCTCCACTTACTTCCCCTCCTCTCCCTTTCCCTCCTCTCCCTTCCCATCCTCTAAATTCTCTCCCCTCCCTCCCTATTGCCTCTCTCTCTCTCTCTCTCTCTCTCTCTCTCTCTCTCTCTCTCTCTCTCTCTCTCTCTCTCTCTCTCTCTCTCTTCTCTTCCTTTCCTTTGTTTCTTTTATTCTTTTTCTTCCATATCATTTCTCTGTCTTTTTCTTGCCTTTCTTCAGTTCCTTTTCTGTTTTCTTCCTTTCTTCTCTTTTGTTCCTACTTTGCTTCTCTCTTCTGTCCCTTTTCTCTCTCTCTCTTCCCTTCTTCCTCCCCATTTTTCTTCCTTCCTTCCTTCCTTCCTTATCTTTATTCCTTTTCTCTCTATCTTGTTTCCCTTTCTTCCCTTTCATCTCCTCCTACCTTCGCATCTCTTTCCTCTATTCCTTTCTCCTTTCTTCCATACCTTTATTCTCTTTCTTCCGCCTTCTCTCTACCCACCTTCCTTCCCTATCTACCTTCCCTCTTCCTCCCTCCCTCCCTTACCTCCCAGTATCCCTCCCTCACTCCCGCCTTCCCTTCCCTCACATCATGTTCAACTAAGTATGAAAAAATAGAATCATGAGGGAAAAAAAAACATTGCTACAAATATTAATTCCTTTGAAGTATTTTGGTTATTAATATGCAGCCATTTTATGCTTCAGATCACTGGTTGCAGAGGACAGGTTAGAGGGAGGGGGGAGAGAGAGAGGGAGAGTGGGAGAGGAACGCAAGTGAACACAAAGGAAGGGCAAACAGCAGCATACTCGTTGGTTCTCATGAGGTGTGTCTGTGATAAGTTGAGGGAGAGGGAAGAGAAAGAAGCGGAAGGGGAGAAGAGGAGTTGAGAGGGAGAATTTAAAGTAAGGAAGTAGTTGCAGGGAAGAATGAAAGTGGGAAGAGGAAATGATGATAAAAGATGAAAGACATAAGAAAAGTTTTGAAATAAGGGAGAGGAGGGCGAGGGGGAGGAAGAGGATTGAATAAGAGAGAGAGAGAGAGAGAGAGAGAGAGAGAGAGAGAGAGAGAGAGAGAGAGAGAGAGAGAGAGAGAGAGAGAGAGAGAGAGAGAGAGAGAGAGAGAGAGAGAGAGGTAAACTTCGATAGAAGGGGAAGGGATTCAAGAGGGGAAGAAAGAAGCAGATTATGAAAGAAAGAACGAATGGAAGGAACAAGAGGGGGAAGAAATAAAGGGAAGAATAGCAAGAGCAAGAGGGGAAACGCGGATGGGGAATAACTGAGGAAGGAGAAGAGGGAAGTTTGTGAGGGGAAAGGAGAGAGGGAGAGAGAAGGGAAGAGGGAAGAAAGAGATGATGCTAGAAAGGGAAGAGAGAGAGAGAGAGAGAGAGAGAGAGAGAGAGAGAGAGAGAGAGAGAGAGAGAGAGAGAGAGAGAGAGAGAGAGGTTATAAGTAAAGGGAAAAAAAAGTAATAGAAAATATTAATGTACAGTTAAATTTCCATACTAATTTCAGAGAGAACGGTTTATATTAGTTTGTGGAAAAAGGAAAAGAAAACGAACACTGTAGTTAGTAATATATTTTTTTATATAATATTGGAAACCAGTTATTGTGTTATTAGAGGGTATTGGGGAAGCCGTGTTAGTGCTGGTGGTGGTGGTGGTGATTGTGGTGATTGTGGTAATAGTAATAGAAGTAGTAATAGTAGTTGTAGTGGTGGTGGTGGTAATGGAGGATGAAGAATAAGAAGTAGGTGATTAGAATCGTAGTAGTAGTAGTAGTAGTAATAGTAGGAATGGTAGTAGTGCTGGTAGTAGTAGAAATAGAACAGCATTGACACCAGTAGCAGTAGTAGAGAAGCTTTTGTTGTTGTTGTTGTTACAAAAATACCTATGTGAAAAAAAAAATTCCTAGTAATGGAAGATAATGGCAATAGTTCTAGTCACACTACTGTTGTTGTTATGGTGGTGGTGGTGATGGTCGTGCCTGCCTGGACTATAATTGTTGTTGGGACATAGTGGTGGTAAGTGTTGGTGGTGGTGGTGGTGGTGATGGTGGTGGTAGTATTAGAAACATCGAACAATTACTTTTTTTTGTGACTCTCGCCTTGTTTTCCATTATTTTATTATTGTGGTGCTGGTTTACTGTGGGGGCTTCGTGGTGGTGGTGGTGGTGGTGGTAATTCGGAATTTTATATGATTTTGTGAGAACATTGTAACATTTTGTAATTTTATCTTTCTCTCTCTCTCTCTCTCTCTCTCTCTCTCTCTCTCTCTCTCTCTCTCTCTCTCTCTCTCTCTCTCTCTCTCTCTCTCTCCTTTCACCGTGAAGTAACAGAAAGACGGGACGTGGAAAGGAAAGAAAAAAAAACTCTAAGCTCTTTCCTCGACCCAGTTACCTTTTGGCTATGATGTAAAAAGGCTTAAGAAAGTCAAAGGGAAAAGAGCGGAATTCCGAGAAAAATCCAGCGAGGAGGAATGATGGAAGCTAGGAGGTGAGAGAGTGAGAGAGAGAGAGAGAGAGAGAGAGGGGGGGGGAAGGAGAGTGTAACATTTGTAGAAAAGAAATTAGGTGGCATAAAAAGACTAAAAGAAAAAAAAAAAAAGCAAGGGAAGTTAATGAGAGGGGAGTGGGGGGACGGAGGGAGGGGAGTTATGTGAAAGGATTAGCTAAAGGTTGTGTTGTAAAAATGTGCCAGAAAGAAACGAAGGGTGGAAAGAAAAAGGGAAGGCTAGTTAAAGAAATTGAAATAAAATGCGGAAATGATACGTAGGTGTTGGTCGTTAATTAAGGTGAGAAGGGTTAAGAAAAA
Source organism: Scylla paramamosain (assembly GCF_035594125.1). Classification (NCBI taxonomy): domain Eukaryota; kingdom Metazoa; phylum Arthropoda; class Malacostraca; order Decapoda; family Portunidae; genus Scylla; species Scylla paramamosain. Next base: position 12,140,432 of record NC_087177.1, read on the forward strand.
AAGTAGGAATTGATAAGGAAAGAAATAGGGTAAGAAAGGAAAAATAAAAAGGAAATAGTGTGGTTAATTAAGATGTGGAAGGTAAAAAAAAAAAAGGTTAATTGATAAGGATAATTGTTAGAATTAAAAGGAAAAAATGTTGCTAGTTACAGCGTGAATTCTATGAAAACTAGAGAAAAGGGAACTGATATGAAAAAAAAAGTGTAATTTTTATCCCTTCCTTTCTTCTCCTTTCGGTACAGCGCTAATTATTTCGATACTCTGAAAGCAATCAGGAATTTTCCTTACTACCTCGGTACTTTTGCTGTCAAGTATGTCTGTGTTACGTAAGGAACGCCACATGTAGACCCAGTGGCTTTTTGCAACTCCTTGTGTTATGTTCTATAAAAGAGACTTGGGACTGAAAATAATCAGGATTGTTTCTTTACTCCCGAAGTATTCGACTACTCGTAAAAATACAGTACGTGTGTTTATAAATATAAGGACTGCCCTCCACATGCACACCCATTGGTTTCCTGTAACTTCTCTTATGTTCTGTTGTAAAAGAGGGATTTAATATTCTTTAAACTAACAGGATTTGATTCTTTTCTCCCTCGATACTTTTGGTGTGAAGTCCGTGTGTCTGAAGTAAGGAACATCATGTGTAGACCAATGGCTTTCTGCAACTCCTTGTCTTATGCTCAAAAAAGAGACACTGAAAATAAAATTAGGATTGTCTCTTTATTCCCTAAGTACTTGTGCCACGCGTATACACAATAGTTTCTTTTTACTCCCCTTTTGTTCTGTTGTAAAAAGATAGACGATACTGTGAAAATAATCATTGCTTCTTTACCGCTATGCTTTTCTATCACGTATCTATAATTGACTGGATGGCTACTTACAGCTTCCTTTACGTCCTGTTTTAAAAAGTAGTGGCTAAAACAATCTCCTTATTCTTCTTCCCTAGGTACTCCTGAAAAACAAATCCATACCCTGACCAGCCCCAAGACCCCACCCGGACTCACCTCTGCCGGGAAAGCCCTGCCGTTGATGGTGTGTTCGGAGCCCAGCAGGTCCACGATGCCGTAGCGTAGGTGAGCCTCTGTCAGCTGGTACCTGTAGGAGAGCGGCCCGCCAGTCACGTTCACAGGGGTCTTGCCGCCGTCCAGGGTGAGTACCACGCTATGACCAGTGTTCTCCAGGTAACCGGACACCTGTGGAGGGAAAGAGAGAGGGTTTAGAAGGGAAGGTCAGGATTGAGTATAGTATTTTTTATTTTATGTAAGAGTGGTACCGTCTGAGGGCAACGACAACAAAAAAGGCCTATTTGAGTGCCAGTCCCTAAAAGGAATTCAGAAACAAGAATAATTAAGAATATAGTGGTGTTGACATTGGGTTGTGTTAGTGACGGTGGAGGCAAGAGGTCAGACTTTAAAGTAGAGATGGTTATAAATTACTACCTCATGTGGCGGTGGTGGTGGTGATGGGAATGGGTAGGGTTAGTGATGGTGGTGATAGTGGGGAGGGTTTTGACTGGGGATGACCAGGGTTAAGTGTACGTACTGTGCAGTGGTTTTGGTGGGGATTGGGTGGGGTTAGTGATGGAGGTGATGAGTGAAGGCTTGGTGTACGGGTATGGGTGTGATGTGTGGTGGTGGTGGTGGTGGTGGTGAGGTATGTTGTTGTTGTTGTTGGCGGTGGTGGTAGTGGCGTGGAATGTAGTGGCCATACCTGCTTGGAAAGTAAGTGTGGTGTGAAGGAGGAGGAAGAGGAAGAAGAACAGGAAGAAGCAAAACAAGAGGAAAAAGAAAAGAAGGGAAGGAGGTAGAAAAGAAAAGAGAAAATGTAAAGAAAAAAGGAAGATATAAATAAAGTGAAAGAGAAAGATGAAAAAGGAGGAAGAGGAAGAGGAAGCAGAGGAGAAAGAATCTGCTGTGGATATGCATTCCTGAGGTTTTGCTGTGGCTGTGGCTGGTGGTGTTGGTGAGGGTGCCGTGACTGTGAGAAACAGCGATAATATAACACCTCTGTCATTGCCCAGTAACACCTGAATATTGTTAATCGTTACCATGTCTTCGCGCCGCCAGGACTGCACCGGTAACCTTTCCTGTCCCAGTAATCCCCCTTCCCCTCCTCTCCTTGTCTCTCAGATCCCAGTAACGTGAATTGCACTTTTCCTAACGCTGCCAATACTTTCCCTAATACTAAAAAATCTTTCCCCAAGTTTAACTGAACTTTAATATCTTATATCTATATTTTTTATGGTTCCTCGTATAATATTTTTCTCTGAACTCTCCCTAAACTTCCCTTAACTTCCCCTGATACCTTAGAAATTCTCCTATTACTTTTGAGTACTTTCCCTAAAGTTGTGGAACCTGTGGAACTTCTTTCCTCTTAAAATCCCTACTACTTTCCCTAAAAAAACCTAAAACAAGCCCTAACATGCAAGAATCACTCAGAAACCTCATTTATTTTACTATTTATCCGATTCCAAACACACATAAAAAGCCTCACTACAGAATTCATAACCAAAAAAAAAAAAAAAAAAAAAAATTACTTGAGACCCAATCCTCTAAAACTGAGTCACAAAGAGACTTCAATCCTACAAGAGACTATCGATGGAGTACTGGATCCCCTGTAGCTCACCTTATGCTTGTCGATGTGCAGGAGGCGGAGGTTGGGGTCGTACAGGAGGCGGGCGGGATCCACGTCTATGGGGGACTGGCGGCGGCCTTTGCTACACAGGCTCCAGTCCGGATTGATAAGCCCCCAGAAGTCGGGTCCTGAAGAGAGGGAGAAATAGGAGTGGTTAGTGATGGAGGGTGAGAGAGAGAGAGAGAGAGAGAGAGAGAGAGAGAGAGAGAGAGAGAGAGAGAGAGAGAGAGAGAGAGAGAGAGAGAGAGAGAGAGAGGTATGAGAATAGTTTTGTTTCGTAAATAAAGAAAGCATGCAAAGATACATCCATCATCACCACCACCACCACCACCACCACCACCACCACCACCACCACCACCACCACCTATCAAAATAGACAAAAAAAAAAAAACATGATTGAAAAATACTTCTTTCAATGAGTGTAGCCATCAGGAGTGAGATAAAAAAAAAAAAAAAAAATTCCTCCCCCACACTTCATGGTGTCGCTTACTCAGTTCTTTCCCAGGAAACAAATATGGCGGGTGTGGTGGTGATGCAGGTGCTAATTGGCGGGCGTTCCTTGTTGACTGATTCTTTCTAGTGCTGGGAGGGTGTTTGCGCTACTCTCTCTCTCTCTCTCTCTCTCTCTCTCTCTCTCTCTCTCTCTCTCTCTCTCTCTCTCTCTCTCTCTCTCTCTCTCTCTCTCTCTCCGTTCATGAGGATTTATAGCAAGATTTCTGGTAATTGTTTTTGAATAATTTTGTGCCTAAGTCAAACGGCGATGAGAGAGAGAGAGAGAGAGAGAGAGAGAGAGAGAGAGAGAGAGAGAGAGAGAGAGAGAGAGAGAGAGAGAGAGAGAGAGAGAATAGGGGGAGGAGTTGTGGCGGGAAATAAAGTAGTGTTTAGCGGAGGGTATCGATCCCTGGTACACACGAATGCAGTAGCAATTCTCAGACCGCCTCGCCATCCATCTCTTGAAGCAGAAATATTTACTTTCTCTCTCTCTCTCTCTCTCTCTCTCTCTCTCTCTCTCTCTCTCTCTCTCTCTCTGTCTCTCTCTCTTTCATTTCTTTTTTCTTTCTCTTTTTACTTCGTCGTTTTTTTTTGTTCAGTTTTTTTTCTTGACTTCTCTTTCATGTCATTTTTAGTTTTTTCTCTCCTTTTCTTTCTCTTTTTTTTTCTTTCCATTTTTCCTCGGCTTTCGCTTGAACATAATTTCGTATATTCTTTTTTTTTTCTTTTTCATTTTCTTTCGTGCACCCCCCTTCTCTCTCTCTCTCTCTCTCTCTCTCTCTCTCTCTCTCTCTCTCTCTCTCTCTCTCTCTCTCTCTCTCTCTCTCTCTCTCTCTCTCTCTCTCTCTTCCTCTTCCTCCTCCTACTGTGACTACCACTTTCTTCAGTCTTTTTCTTTATCTTTCTCATTATCGCTCTCTTTGGCTTATCACTTCGCTTTTCTTCAGCTTCTTTATCTACGCAAAAAAGAAAGTGTAATATTTCTTAGCGTTTAATAGCGAGGAGAAAAATTGTCATGCAGCATAACTTGTGAGAAATGCGTGTAATTTATGAGTCTATTGCATATTTTTGGTGTGTGTGTGTGTGTGTGTGTGTGTGTGTGTGTGTGTGTGTGTGTGTGTGTGTCTGGGCAGCACAGCACAAAGAAACATTGTCACCCATAAACACGAAAGAAAAATAAGAATGCAAGAGGAAAAAGAAGAGAAGAAGTAAAAAAAAATAAAGGAACGATAAAGATTTGAAGTAATTACTCTGAACATTAGGAAGGAAGGGAAGTAACCTTTATTTTCTTCCTACCTGTGTGTATGTCTGTGTATCTGTATGTCTGTCTGTCTTTCTTAATTCATGTCCTTTTTTTTCTGGTTTTCTGTCTTCTTATCTGTGTGTGTGTGTGTGTGTGTGTGTGTGTGTGTGTGTGAGTTTCTATGTCAGTTCTGTTTCTGCCTGTCTGTATCTCCCTTTTTTGTTTGTAATTTCAGATCTTTCCTCGTCTGTCTGTCCGTCTGTGCCTGTCTCAGTTTGTGATTTTCTTTGTTTGCCTCTGTATGACTTCTTTGGCTAGTTTTTGTCATAATTCCTGTCAATATTATTTATTATTCTGTCTACAAATCACTTCGTCTGTTTATCCTTAACGTAGGAATGGATTTTTTCGTTCTCTCTCTCTCTCTCTCTCTCTCTCTCTCTCTCTCTCTCTCTCTCTCTCTCTCTCTCTCTCTCTCTCTCTCTCTCTCTCTCTTGGTGACCTTCAAGCCAAGGGGACAATCACGTATCGATATCAAGCTGGACAAGATTTACAGGTACCAGACACAGGTGCACCCAGGTAGAAAAAGAGGGGAGGAGGGAACGTGCCTTTATTATTATTATTATTATTATTATTATTATTATTATTATTATTATTATTGACATTTCTTTTCCAGTTGATATTTTTGTGTAATTTTCGTTTTGTAGTTGTAAAGAAGCTTGAAAAATGTGTATTTATTTTCTGCTTTCTCTCTCTCTCTCTCTCTCTCTCTCTCTCTCTCTCTCTCTCTCTCTCTCTCTCTCTCTCTCTCTCTCTCTCTCTCTCTCTCTCTCTCTCTCTCTCACTGGTGTGGCCTTATTTCTATCTTGTGTGACCTTTCATGGAAGCTCTTTGTTTGAGGCTAGAGTGAGCAAGCGAATGCAACCGAGCCAGCTAGAGAGAGAGAGAGAGAGAGAGAGAGAGAGAGAGAGAGAGAGAGAGAGAGAGAGAGAGAGAGAGAGAGAGAGAGAGAGAGAGAGAGGAGAGGGAGACTGACTTTTTACGCAAGTTATCCTCATTGTAAGTCCGTTTTCTATGACGAGTTTCTCATTTCCCTCCTTGACCCATAAATTCCTGGCCAGCCTTGTAATCGGCGGCTCGTGTCTGGCGCATAAGTCTCGTCGAGGTTTTCTCAGTAATTCCTCGCCGCCTCTGACTTGTTATCCTGTTAATTTCTCCATCCCGCCAATTAGCAGCGGTACAAGCCAGGCGAAGTGTGTGTGTGTGTGTGTGTGTGTGTGTGTGTGTGAGTGGTTTTGTTGAGTGTGGATTTCCTAATGTTTTTTCCGTTTTTTTTTTATTATTATTTTATCCATTCAGTGTGTGTGTGTGTGTGTGTGTGTGTGTGTGTGTGTGTGTGTGTGTGTGTGTGTGTGTGTGTGTGTGTGTGTGTGTGTGTTGCTGGTCGATGCACATTTTTTTTTGTTCTTTTCTTTCGTTTTTTTTTTTCGAAGTTCGTTATTCATTTGCTACGATAAGTGAGTGAATTATGGTGTTCATTATTCTTATACGTAACTATCAACGTATTTATTATGTGTGTGTAAAAAAACAACAACAACATAACAACAACAACAACAAAAATAATAATAAAGCAAGTAATCGAACCGTCATCACTTGAAAATAATAGACCAATCAGAACGAAAAAGTCAACAAACACCAAACAACAACGCTTTAAATAAATACCCTCACATTTCTAAGTATCCTCATATATATTTCTTTTCAAGCACCTCCTTCCTTCCTTTCTTTTTTTTTCTCTCTCTCTCTCTTAACAATGTGCCAAGAGCGTAAATTATTCCCGAGGGTGCACTTAAGGGGACTCGGAATATAATTTATTTCTTAATCACGACATGAGAAACATCACCTCCTAATGATTCTTCTTGCTGTATATTTATCCCTCGCCTCGTTATACAACCGTAGACTTCCCTCATTGTTGTCCTCGGATTGAATATTGAGCTTGCATTTTTTTCGTATAGCAGCGAAGTGAAGAAGGGAAGACGGGATAAGGAAAGAAGGAGGGGAGGGGAGAAGGGAGAAAAAGAGAAAGGTTGTAAAATAGGCGAAGGAAGGAAGGAAAGGAAAGAAAGATGGAAAGGGAAGAAGAGAGGGAAGGAAAGAAAAAGGTAAAATATGGAAAGGGAAGGAAGGAGAAAAGAGGAGAGTGAAGGAAGGAAGGAGGAAGGAAAGAAAAAGGAGGTGAAATATGGAAAAGTAGGAAGGAAGGAAAGGGGTGAAATGGAGGAAAAGAGAAGGAAGGGAAGGAGAGAGGGAAAGAAAAATAAATGAAATGAAATATGGGAAGAAATACCGAAAGTAATATGAGAGAGGAGGAATGGAAGGAAGGGAGAGAAGGGAGGAAAATAGAAAGGAGAGAAAATATGAGATTGGTCATTGAATATTGAGTTTTTTTATATATTTGTTTTTATTTTTTTTGCTTTGCTCGGGAAGGAAGGAATACCGAAAAAGAAGGAAGAAGAAGAAGAAGAAGAAGAAGAAGGAAGGAAAGAAGAGAATGGATAAAGGAATAAAAAAAATAAACTGTCAGGAAGAAGGGAAAGGGGTAAGGAAAGAATAAAAAACAGGCGCAAGGAAGGAAGGAAGGAAGGAAGAAAAGAAGGAGAGAAGAAGGAAAGAAGGTGAAAGAAGAGGGATGATAAAGAAATCAATAAGGGAATTTGTTTTGGCGAGAGGAAGAAAAAATAAAAGAAAAGAGATAGGAGAAACAGAAGCAAAGAAAGAAAAGAAATAAATAAAGAAATACAGAAGACGAATGTCAAGGATGAATACAATAAAAATAGAAAGAAACAAGAAAGGAAGAAAGAAAAAAGAGAATTAGGAGGAAAATCAATAAAAAAAAAGTGTAAGGGAGGGAGAGAGGGAAGGAGAGGAGAAGGAGGTGAAGGAATGAGGGAAGAGTGGTGGGGGGAAGGAGGAGGGGTAAGAATGTGTCAATGGATGTGTGTGTGCGTGTGTGTGTGTGTGTGTGTGTGTGTGTGTCGGTGAATAAATTTATCACGAACACCACGTCTGATAAATCTTAAGAGTGTGCGAAACAGGTGAATAAATCAAAGGAAAGATAAGGCTGTAAATCAGAGTGTCAGTAGATAAGGCGTAGCAAGTCAATTTAGCAGGCTTTTGTAAATACTAGAGGCCGCAGGAGGAGGAACCAGCAGGAGTAGAAGATTAGACCCAGGAGGAAGTAGGAGAGAAGAACTAGAAGGAAGTAGGAGACAGTAGAACCAGCAGAAGGAGATACAATAGAACCAGCGGGAGTAGGAGAATAGAACCACCAGGAAATAGGCGAGAAGAACTAGGAGGAAGTAGAATACAGTAGAACCAGCAGTAGGAGAAAACACAGTGGGACCAGCAGGAGTAAGAGGATAGAACCAGCAGGAAGTAGGATAGAAGAACAAGCTGGAGTAGAAAGCAGAGGTTAAGATACTGAATAAGAATCGAGTAAAGTAAAACCAAACAGAGGGGAATATATCATCATTGTCATCTACCATTACTTATTGTTTTTTTAAATCTTTTGACTTTAATACGAGACAACTATCACTGCCTTATGCAGTGTATGAAATCTTTATTAGAGTCCGCAAGCAAGTAATGGGTGAAAAAAGAATGGGTTTTACAATTTCTACCCAGTTTAAAGATTGGATCTGGCTGCAGAACAAAGATATTTCAGTGATTGGCAATTAGGGAATGGTGTACTAAGTGGCAGTCAAAGTGCTAATTGTAAGTGTAGATTAGTGAAGAGTAGTGCAATGAAGTCATCTAGGAAGGATCTAAGAGTCCGTTGCTGTTTAAAGTTATTATTCTGTAATCCTTTATGCTCCTTAGACAGTGATTTCTCTACTGGACAAAGGCTTCTTTCCGCCGTCTCCACTGTTGATTTCCCTTCTGTCCTTTCTCGTCTCCCTACCTGGTTCTCTATCCCTGTATCCCAGTCTGCCTTACTTACACCTTTCCTTTCATCTCTCTGTATTAAGTTCTTCCCAAGTTTATTCAAGTCTTCAGAAAAATAAACGCCTATCTATCAATTTCTTTACCCTGTCTTATTTTTTTAATGTTAAGTTCTTTATCTCACTTTTCCAAATTACCCTATTCATCTCTATCAAGTTTTCTACCCTTCTATTCCAGTTTGCCTAAGAAAAATAAACGTCTTTCTATGAGTCTCTGCCCTGTCATCTCATTTCGTCTCGTTCTTTATCCATCTATTCGAAGCTGTCCTGTTCAAACCTTTAATTATATCTGTATATTAAGTTCTCCATCCATCTATTCTGGTCTGCCCTAAGATAAATGTCTTTCTATCAACGTAGCTCTTTTTCCTCTTTTTTTTTTTTTTTTTACCGTCTAGGAATGAATATATGGGTGTGAATTATTCAGGTATAGACGTTAAAAGTTGCTGCCTTCTTCTAGTACTTCTATACCTGCTTATCATAATATGAGGGTCAGCAGGTCAGTAAGTCGCTAGCGGGTTAGTGGGTAGATAGATGGCTCAAGACTCGGGAAGAGTTGATGGAAGGTCACCTCTCTCTTTCTTTCTCTCTTTTTCTTTCGTGTTGTCATTAAAATTTCCTGACTGGAGGGCTGAATGAGGGTGCTGACTGAGGGAGGGTGCTGGGGGGTGTGGGGTGTTCAGAGGTGTGGGGTAATGGGGCCTGGATCATGTGGGAGGGAGGGAGTGGGGGAGGGAAGGGAGGGGAGGGGAGGGAAGGGAAGGGAAGGGAGACCTTGATGGATGGACACTATGTTTAGACCCCCTCTTTCATTCCTACACCTTCTCTTCCTCCTCCTCCTCTTCCTCCTCCTCCTCCTCCTCCTCCTCCTCCACGACCTTTTCCCTCCTTTCCATTCTTACCATCGCATTTCGGATTCTTCTTCTCCTCTTTCTCATTCTTCTCTTCCTTTTTTTTTTTTTTTTTTTAACTTTCTACATCCACCATTTCTTCCCCTCTGGTCATCCTATCTTTACTTCCTTCGCTTTAATTCCCCAACCAGTGTTTTCTCCCCTCCCTCCTACCTAATTTCCCTCCTCTTCTATACCCCCACCATTCCTCCCCTTCCTTTCATTCCTCAACCAATGTCTAACCTCTTCCCTTCTTCATCTTCTACGCCCCTACCATTCCTCCCCCTTGCCTTCAAGTCACCTTCTTCCTTTCCTCTATACCGCTACCATACCTCCTCTTCCCTTTTCACCCCACAAGTTACCCTCCCTCACTCCCTTCTACAGCGCCTCCTCCCCCTTCCACATCACTCTTTAAGTCACCAACCTCCCCCTCAACTCCCTTTCTACAGTACCACCTACCCCCTCTGTCCCCTCTTCCCCCCAGACCCTCCCAAGTGCTCGGTGGCGGCAGCAAGGCCCTTCCCTTACCTGCCGGCCGTGACTAATGAGGTTCCGTGACCAGGTGTGATCAAGGGGAGTCTCCGGCGCTAATCAATCGAGTATAATGCCAATTGGAGGTGGAGGGACAGGTGGAGGGGTGGCTGGCCTGGTGGAGGGAGGGAGGATCGCAAGGACAAGTGGAATCAAGGGTTAGGGAGCGTGGATAAGTGGAGTGCGTGAGGCCTAGTGACTAACGGAGCGTGGTGATGGATGTGCAGTGTGGAGGGTGGAGGGTGGAGGATTGTGATCAGGTGGAGGGGGTGTGAGAACAGGTGGAGGGAATGATAAAGAGTTGGATGGGAGGTGGAGTGCGAGGTGGAGAGGTGGCTTAGTGGAGGGGTGTGAGGACGTGAAGGAATAAGAAAAAGTAGAAGGGAAGTGGAGGGTGAGGTGGATGGGAAATGTGCAGTGACTGAGAACTAGTGGAGGGAGAAAGTGGAGTAGGTGTAAAGAAATGCCGTAAAGGAAAGTGGAGGAGGTGGAGAACAAGTGGAAGAAAAAAAAAACTGGAGCAAGGCAAGAACTAGTAAGGGCAGGTGACAAGTGGAGGAGCATAAGGACAGGTGGAGGCAAGGCAGATTATAAGGTGGAAGAATAAAAGATTAGCACGGTGTATTACCCCCGTGTGTTTGTGGATGTGTATATGTGTGTGTGTGTGTGTGGAGCGTTCCTGTCCTTGTGGTGGATTTGCATGTGTTTTGTTGCAGTTTACGTCTTGCTAGGTAGCGGTGTGTTGTTAGCGGGCTGGGGGGCGGAGGGGTTGGGGGAGGGATGGGGAGGGGAGGCAAAGGAAGCGAGGAAGGGTTTGGGTAATGGACGGCTACTTAAAAGTTTATGGAGTTGTTATCGTTAAGAGGAAGGAAAGGAGAGGGTGTAGGAACGTATCTTGATTTACGGAGCACTGGAGTTTTGAAAATATACGAGGCCACACTGCACACTCTTGAAGGGCGATTTTGCTTTGAAGGAACTAAGGACTTTTTACAGTGAGTGGGGAAAAAAAGAAGAAAGGAAAGAAGGTTAAAAAGCTACAGTGTACATAGAGGGAATATCTCTCTTTTTTTTTTTTTTTATATATATACGAGCCTCACTACACTACACAGTCTTGAATGGGCGATTTTGTTTTGAAGAAAGTGCCGAATTTTTTTGCAAGAAGGAGAAGGGAAAGAAGATTAAGAAAGGGAAAATATTTTGGGTTACGAAGCATTGGAGTTTTTAGAATATACGGGTTCTCACTACATAGTCTTGAAGGGCGATATCGCTTGAAAGAAACTATATATTTTTTTCAGACAAGAAGAAAGACGAGTGAATGATTAAGAAGCGTTTTACTAAGAGAATTTAATATTTTTTTACCCTTTTTGTGATCTTGAGCAATCTCTTCTACACGTAAAACAAACAAACAAAAAAAGAAGAGAACAGCAGCTATGATTAAAGAAAAGAGAGGAAAAAATATGAATTTAGGAAAAGTATATGAATAAGTATATGAAAAGAAAAAAGTATATGAAAAGAAGGAAAAAATACAATCATGAAGGAAAACTTTGTGGAAAAAAACAAAATATTAGTCAATTTTCTTCATTAAGATAAATTAGAGA